>NC_079518.1:19470246-19503027 GCF_000801105.2 Raphanus sativus | reverse complement strand
GGAGGCTGCTGCTGCGTATGAGAAAGCTCAAGTTTCTGATTTCTCAGTCAGCAAGCTCCCCATTACACAATTCTCCGAGAGCTCAGGTACTTTTGAGATTAATATGTTTAATCCGGCATTTCTGGAGAATACGGTTCTAACTTGGGTTCGATATCTCCTGATCTAGTCCCAGTTGAGACGACCCCAGGAGGTGTCGACCAGGATGCTGAAGTGGAGGCTTCCGCCAAGGAGGGTGATTCTATCGAGAAGGACAAGGATGATGAAGCTGATCCTGGATCCGAGGAAGGTTAAGAGCCGATGCTCTTTATGTTTCAAAACTTCTGCCCCATGGGCTTCTGTCTCTTTTGTTTTTAAGACTTATGGCCTGAGGAGGCCTTTAAACCTTTGTTTTCGTTAAGATGTTTTTTGAACCTTCGTTGGCCTGAGGAGGCCTTTAAACCTCTTATCTATCGAAACTTGGTTTTTAGTTTTATTCCAAGTCTTTCGATTTGACTTAGTCAAATTTGGTTAAGAATTTTGATAGGGAATGCTTTGGTTACTAATTAAGAGGTTTAGTGAATCCTCCGAATTAGATCCCCGATTTCGTGATAAGTCTTGGAGACTTGGATCGTTTTTAGTTCCTTAAGAGGAATTCTTGGAATATCGAGATTAGCTTAAGGAACCTAAGTTTAACTTAGACGCCTTAGGTGGGGGTTCTTGGGAACCTGAATTTTTTCACGGGATTTTAAGACCCATTGGAACTTGCTTAGGATTTTAAGACCTTTGTATTTAAAGATTTCAAGACCTTTGAGACTTGATAAGGATTTTAAGACCTTTGAGATTGTGGGAACCGAAATTCGCACTGTCGATTTTAATGAATAAAAAACGGAGGAAAGCCAAGTTAACCCGACTTTCCCTGAAGGTCCGGATTCTCTGCGACAACCAACGACAAGTGATCAAATAAATGCGGAAAGGTTTTATTAAGATTTGAGACTGGACCTTAAGGAAGGCTGCCTACGTACCCCTTTCGAGGATCAAGTCGGACGTAGTTCAGTTGGAAGGGTTTGAACAAGAGATCGAACTGCCTGGCGGAGTTCGTCTAGTACGAGCGTTTGTCATAGAAACGGGAGTGTCGAGAATAACGCCTAGGGTTTCTATGTGCGGAACTCTGAGTAAAATGATTTTTAGATTCTTCCGAAGGAACCGAAGTCTGCGGACAAGATGAAGGTAGAACAAGAGGCGGCCAGACGTCCTAGGTCATGCCTTGCGAGTCTAACCACCTAAGTTCTAAGTTCTATCGGTCTAAAATCTCGGATCTGCTCTCTAAGACTCTCAATTTTCTTCTCCCCTTTGCTTCTCTCCTCAAGCTGCTTTATATACTCCTCCTTATGACGGTCTATTCTCCTTTTGGGCCGCGAAGCGGGCTTTTTCCATTTTCGTCGGCCTTCATGTTTATCGGGAAACTTGACATTTATCTTCGGGAAAGTTGACATTTATCCTTCGGGAAATTTAGCATTTATCTTGTTATGTGAAGATAAACGTAAATCGTCGTATCTATCTCAGATAATCGTAAGCGGACTATCCGATCGCGTTTGGTCTCTTTCGGGCCGTCTCTAGGACTTCCGTTGTTTTCTACGATTTCTTCGGAAGATCTTCAATCCTTCGTAGAGTTGAGATGAGTGGTATCTTAAGATAACCATCACTGTTTTGCACGAAGAATTTAAGATCTTCATTCCCGTTGATATCTTACGGGTTTCCGAAGTGTTTCCGACGATCTTTGTTTGGAGTAAGAATGGGAGTTTTGTACGCGGAATCTCAACGATTCGTTCCGCGAAAATTTGGGAAAGACGCAAAGTACAGACTCCTGACGGCCGGGGCCTAGAACTTATGCACGGAATCTTGTCGCCCGACGACCCGAGCCAGCACGGGGCTAGCCGCCCGGCGGCCAGGGCCAGCATGGGCGCTAGCCGCCGGCGGCCACGTCCAGCATGGGCGCTAGCCGCCGGCGGCCACGGCCAGCACGGGGGCTAGCCGCCCGGCGGCCACGGCCAGCACAGGCGCTAGCCGCCGGCGGCCACGGCCAGCACGGGGGCTAGCCGCCCGGCGGCCACGGCCAGCACGGGCGCTAGCCGCCCGGCGGCCACGGCCAGCACGGACGCTAGCCGCCGGCGGCCACGGCCAGCACGGGGGCTAGCCGCCCGGCGGCCAGGACCTCGGCGAGGGATTCGATTTGATATCTTGCTCGTTTTCTGGGTCCTCACGGTTTGAGAGAACGGGCTCTTTGAAGTTTCAAGGCGGATTCCTTGTCGTTCGGCCTGTCCAAACTTAGATTACTTCTCGTTTCTTCCGTATACTTTCGTATGGTCGTGTCATATCAGCTACGGACCTAATGTCTCTCGGTTCTTCTTGATTGTATCATCGAAGTTTTACGACTAAATCTGAGTTGGTTTTCTCGTAAAGTTTATCGTGTAAAACAAGAACGATCGACTTTAACATAGGTTTTTTAAGCTATTCGACTTGTTTTTCTTTCGACGCTTGTTTTATGGAAAGTCCGCACACGATAAATATTTTTAGCTGTTGATTTCGAGATAACCGTTTTTGACCCCAACAGTTAGCCTCCCAGCATGCAAGATGCGGGAGCGATTTTGTGTGCGGAAGATTTGAAAATCGAAATTTTCGACTAGGAATATTTTATTCCGAAAAACTCTACCACCTTTGATTTCTTATAAGTAGCACCCCATTCCCCTCTCATTTTTCACTCACTCTCCTCTTCTCAAATTTCAGAAAATATGGCTTTCTCTCTAAATGAAAAGAAAGATTCCGATGTCGAAATGAGTGAAACTAACCAAGCCTCGCTGGCGCAGGATGCTCCTGCCCTTACGCAGACATTCGTCGAGGGGTTCAGTTCTTTTCAGGACAAGATGGAGCGACGCCGTGCTGAGATGGAGTCTAGCGTGGTAGGTCCTAGTGCTACTTCTGTTCCGACTTCTGTGGCTCCGACTCTCGGATCCGATGTCGCTTTAACTCCGGATCCCGCGGTTCTGGCTCTTGGACCCGACGTTACTCCAGTCCTGATCTCTACAATTCCAGCCTCTGGATCCGATGTCCCTTTGCCTGCTGGAGAAATTGTCGTTCCGGAGCAAGCACCCGATGTCCAGGCTCGCCCTGAGGGCTCCCCTTTCGCGCCGATAGCGGTTTCGGAGGATGCGGTGGAAGTCATGCCTCCTCCTCCAGAAAAGAAGAGGGAGATCGTCATGGGACTTCCCGTGTCCAACGCTGTTCCACCATCGAAGGGACGTTCAAGAGCTGGGGTTGCCGGATCAGCGAAGAGAAAAAGGTGTACTAAGAGTGAGGAGGGCGAGGTTTCGGGAAAACTATCGCAACATTGCTCCAAGGTATTTCGTGAAACCCCCTTTCTTTTGTTGACTCCTTGATTCTCAACTTCTCTCGTGTTATCAGTTTGTATTGTTGATCGACGGGATGCTTGGCGATTGCGGACTGGAGGTCCCACGTTTGTCCAAGGAGCTGGATTCGTCGCGGGAAACTTTGAAGCGCACCGAGGCTATGCTTCAATCGATTGAGAGCACTCATGCTGCCCAGACGTCGATGCTCGAAGCTAGGATCAGCGATCTCGAGCGTGATCTGGGAAAGACTGTGAGCTCGCTGCTCAAGGCGAAGGAGGAGAAGAAGAGCAAGTCCTCGGAAGTTCGACGTCTTAAGAGGCGGATTCAGCGCTTCGAGGAGATGGGAGTTTGCACTGCGACGGAGCTTGCCGGCCCGTCATCCTCGGGTACCCTGGTCCCGAGTTCGGAAATTCCAGAGGTTCAGGATGCTGGAATCGTTGCGGACAAGGGCGGTGAAGAGGTCGGCGAGGGAGATGGCGAGGCTGTTCCTGCTTCGGGTGAGTCGGAGAATGAAGGCGGTGTTCTGGAGGATGCCTAGGTTGATCGATCCCTGAGGGGATTTTTATTTTGATTGTATTTCGGCCGTTGGTTGGCCATTATGTATGATTTCGGGACTGGCCGTTGGTGGCTTTGAGTCCCTGCCCTTTTTAGGGCGTTGTATTGAACTCGCGGTATGCGTTTATAAAATATTTTGCGTTTAGAACTTCTGTTTGTCGAAGTTAGAGGGGCAGGGTGTGATTTGTCGTCTCATTCCTGCCTCCCTGACGATCACCGTATCCGTAGTTTGTACAAAGCGAGATTTTCCTGCGGTTTACGATTTACGCGAAAATTCGTGAAAACGTACAGACTTGAGTGAAGAGACAAGTTTTGAGATCTCGCGTCGTTGACACTTTGCCTATGAGATGTTAAGATACCAGCAAGGCTGGGTTTAGGGCAAGACCTAGGTTTACTCTCAGACAGAGGCTGTGCGATGACAAATCGGCTTTCGTTTTGCCTGTTTGTGATTTTAACCTGATTCGTACCGTTTTAAAATCCGCGAAGTGGTATCGGCTTATATGATTTGTCTGGACACGAATCGAGCTACTTCCTTTACGAAGTGCTGAACCAAATTTGGATTTTTTGTATAGCGCGCTATGGGATCCTTGTCGGATGTAAAAGAGCCTACCCTTAGGTGGCTTGTCTGTTTAGGACGTTAGAGTTCGTTTGTTGTGATCAGCAACAACGATATGATGCCGTTTAGAAGGCGTATGAAGGTTTTAATCGAAAAACGAATGTTCAGGCATGAAGCAACGTCTCGCAGTGCTTTGAAGTTTGTTTTTCTTATGCCATAAATGTATGGGCTTTTAGAAATCGCGGAATGTTTCCGGGCGATAGTTTATGATTTATTTGGTGGATACTGGATCCATTGTTGAGGCCGTTTAGCGATTGGCGAGTTTGTTTGCGAAGAGTTTCGAAATTCGGTTTCTGTGTTTGTAAAGAGTTTCGAAAATCCGGTTTCTTCAAAAAACGTGGGATTATACAAGCATACACATTTCAAATGTGTACGAGTTAATTTTCCCTTGTGCCGCATTTCAAATGTTCGCGGGCTTGGAGATGTTTTGCGAATGTCCGTAGTCAGAAACTGTTGTTTCAGTTTGGACGTGCAAGTTATAAAACTTTGATCGAGGAATTAGGACCAGGGGTCGCGTATATTTGACCCAGGGAGAAGCGTCTACCTTCGCTTTGCTTCGCGAAGTGTTGGCCTTCCGGGATTTTAAGGACGACTCGTATAACTCTTGGAGCTTTGTCACGAGTGTTTCTTTTCATGCTTTGTTTACGGGGCGTATAGAACTTAATCAGTCGATGTTAAGTTCAAATTTTTCTGCTAACCGTATGGCTGTTAGGACTGATTTTATTACGAGAAATTTATCGCATGATTTCCGCTTTTGGGCTATGCGACAGAGTTGCTCGCGTAATGGTCACTTGGTGTTTTATGACAAATCGTGGATTATCGTTTGGCCCTTAAGTGATTGGAGCGGCGATCGTTCAGCTGTTTTGTCTTGGCGTGAAGGCTGTGTTCAGCCGTTTAACCAAGGAGTTGGTAAACGATCAGACCGCGATCCTTTCGCATTAAGGTCATATTGGTTCACGATTGTCCTTAATGGTGATGCCGAATTCAGGTCCGGACGTTATGGAAAGACGTAGTTGGCCGAGGGACGAATAGAGTTCGTCGAGATAGACATGCCAATCATAGCGGAGTTTTCCAAGTTATGGGTGATGGCTTTTCGAAACGATTTTCCACTTTAGGTTTCAGTTATACGATAGATGCTTCGTATAAAGTTTCCTTAGGTCGCATGGAAATTGTTTCATTTTATCCGAGGAAATAAAGTTTAAGGAATCGACGAAGAGCACGTTCGGATTCAGTTTTGGGTTATTTCCTGTTTGGACGTAATTTTCCGTATTGCGATGTCGCTTTGCATGAGACCGATCTTGGTTTTCCTTATGCTGTTTTTGTGTAACATGTTTATACAAAAGTAATGGATGACCGAATTCATGAAGATAGAAAATCGCAGATAGTCAAAGTAGTCTTGTTTCCGTGGTTTACACGGGAAATGTTTCCACTTTGATTTCGTTTTTTGGCGAAAGTTGCTTCGGGTTACTCATGAAGTCTTACCGAAGGTTATTTCATTAATTTTGTAGCTCACTATCGTGCCATTAGTCTCACGGAAGCGGAAAGAGTATGCCAAGGATGCACGGCGATCGTTTCTCGGTTTTTCGAGAGATTAGATCGGTTTGCGCGTTCTGCCTAGACAGTCAAGGAACAATAGAACGAAACTGGAAGAAAATGCCTAAGACTTAGCTTGCTAGACTATCCACCTAGGTTCTAAGTTCCCTAAATTTTACGGCAGTTTACAAGACGTTCCCATTCCTTTCCTACGAAAAAATTAAAACCTTGATAAAATTTTCTAAGTCGGACGTACCTTAGTCTCATTGATTACTCGAGATTGCCTCATGTCCGTTCCTCTTTGTCTTCTACCGTTTCATTGTCAAAGGTCTTCAATAAGTCTGATACTGAATCGGGAATCGATTTTTGATGAAACCTGAAGGAACAGTGCAGAATCGTTGCAGAATCGTTGAAGCAAAGGGAGGAGAAGTAGGCGAAACTCGAAGAAGGCTAAGGTGGGTAGACAAGTGAAAACGAATGGCAAGATGTCACTTGAGTGGGGCTTCTTGTTTCGTCAAGCTATGAGCGAACTGGTCAGGTCAAGAAGCTTACGATCTTGTTATACTTCACGAATGATGTTCCGTAAAATATTGCTGAACTTTTATTTAACGAGAGTTATTCAACAAAATGTTATCGAGTCAATTTTACGGAAATTGTTTCGTAAAATTAGTTTGGATAATATTTGGGTCAATCTTTACGAGGATTGGCCGTGCTTGACGAATGTTTTGTTGCCCGGCGACCAGCGCAGCACGGGCACGTTAGCCGCCCGGCGCCTAGAGGCAGCACGGGCGTGCTAGCCGCCCGGCGCCTAGGGACAGCACGGGCGTGCTAGCCGCCCGAGACTGTGCTTCCTCGCGGGACCTGCCTGTTTTTCTCGTTTTTTTTAAAGGTTTCTCGATCGACACTCAGTCTCTCGAGGTTTCTTTAATTGTTTTTCCGAGACTTTTGGACATTGATTCCAGCAAGGAATTGTTTCTTAGAACGTTGTTGATTTTTTATTTTACGAGAGTTATTTTACAAAATGTTGTCGAGTTAATTTTACGAAAAATGTTTTGTAAAATGTTGTCGAGTTTAATCATGCAAAAGCTGTCTTGTAAAATATTATCGAGAAATTATTTTACGAAAGGTGTTCCGTAAAATGTTATCGAATTTTAACATTAGAAACGCTGTTTCTCAAAAAACATTTAAACTCAAAACCCTACTCGCTGAGATTTCTCAGACTCGGTATTTAGACCGTCATATCAGTCTTGGGCTCGATCCTACTCTAAAATCGTATGTGGGCCGTTTAGCCGCGATCCGGGCCCCCTTTTGGGCCGTCTTGGGACTTAGACGTTTTTACGATTTTTCCTTAGAAACAGCTGTTGATGTGACGCTGGTTTTTCCGAAAGGATTTCAATTCCCCGTATAGTTAAGGCGACTAGTGTTCAAGCTAACCATAGCCGTTTTATACGGCAGGTAGGAATCCGTCTCGATGACCAAGTCTTTTATAAATTTTCCCGAAGTCTTTCTTTGATAATCCCAAGCGAGGGGGGTTGTGTCCATGGACCCGAGGATCGTGTTGCAGGAATTTGGACGGGGTGCATTGTTGATAGGACCCGAACTTGGTCGGGATGGTCCGTTCTCGGGACGTTTGTCTTATATAACCGTTTGCATAAGCGTTGGTCGTAGGAGCAGTCACTGCTGAAGTTGTTTTACCAGCGTCGATGTGAGCTGCGAGTTTGTCTTTCATATTTCAAGACATTACTTTGATCAAGCGTTTTGCGGCCGTAAGAGTAAGAGTAATCCGTCCCCCCCTCCATCTAGCGCCAAACTGTGGGAACCGAAATTCGCACTGTCGATATTAGTGAATAAAAAACGAAGGAAAGCCAAGTTAACCCGACTTTCCCTGAAGGTCCGGATTCTCTGCGACAACCAACGACAAGTGATCAAATAAATGCGGAAAGGTTTTATTAAGATTTGAGACTGGACCTTAAGGAAGGCTGCCTATGTACCCCTTTCGAGGATCAAGTCGGACGTAGTTCAGTTGGAAGGGTTTGAACAAGAGATCGAACTGCCTGGCGGAGTTCGTCTACTACGAGCGTTTGTCATAGAAACGGGCGTGTCGAGAATAACACCTAGGGTTTCTATGTGCGAAACTCTGAGTAAAATGATTGTTAGATTCTTCCGAAGGAACAGAAGTCTGCGGACAAGATGAAGGTAGAACGAGAGGCGGCCAGACGTCCTAGGTCATGCCTTGCTAGTCTAACCACCTAAGTTCTAAGTTCCATCGGTCTAAAATCTCGGATCTCCTCTCTAAGACTCTCAATTTTCTTCTCCCCTTTGCTTCTCTCCTCAAGCTGCTTTATATACTCCTCCTTACGACGGTTTATTCTCTTTTTGGGCGGCGAAGCGGGCTTTTTCCATTTTTGTCGGCCTTCATGTTTATCGGGAAACTTGACATTTATCTTCGGGAAACTTGACATTTATCCTTCGGGAAATTTAGCATTTATCTTGTTATGTAAAGATAAACGTAAATCGTCGTATCTATCTCAGATAATCGTAAGCGGACTGTCCGATCGCGTTTGGTCCCTTTCGGGCCGTCTCTAGGACTTCCGTTGTTTTCTAAGATTTCTTCGGAAGATCTTCAATCCTTCGTAGAGTTGAGATGAGTGGTGTCTTAAGATAACCATCACTGTTTTGCACGAAAAATTTAAGATCTTCCTTCCCGTTGATATCTTACGAGTTTCCGAAGTGTTTCCGACGATCTTTGTTTGGAGTAAGAACGGGAGTTTTGTACGCGGAATCTCAACGATTCGTTCCGCGAAAACTTGGGAAAGACGCAAATTACAGACTCCCGACGGCCGGGGCATAGAACTTATGCACGGAAGCTTGTCGCCCGACGACCCGAGCCAGCACGGGGCTAGCCGCCCGGCGGCCACGGCCAGCACGGGGGCTAGCCGCCCGGCGGCCACGGCCAGCACGGGGGCTAGCCGCCCGGCGGCCAGGACCTCGGCGAGGGCTTCGATTTGATACCTTGCTCGTTTTCTGGGTCCTCACGGTTTGAGAGAACGGGCTCTTTGAAGTTTCAAGGCGGATTCCTTGTCGTTCGGCCTGTCCAAACTTAGATTACTTCTCGTTTCTTCCGTATACTTTCGTATGGTCGTGTCATATCAGCTACGGACCTAATGTCTCTCGGTTCTTCTTGATTGTATCATCGAAGTTTTACGACTAAATCTGAGTTGGTTTTCTCGTAAAGTTTATCGTGTAAAACAAGAACGATCGACTTTAACATAGGTTTTTTAAGCTATTCGACTTGTTTTGCTTTCGACGCTTGTTTTATGGAAAGTCCGCACACGATAAATATTTTTAGCCGTTGATTTCGAGATAACCGTTTTTGACCCCAACAGAGATTTGATAAGGATTTAAAGACCTTAGGTCCAGATTCGTTGAGACCTGACGTTGTTTGAAGGATTTTAAGACCTTTAGTGGTTCCTAAGGATTTTTAAGACCTTAGGTTTGTTTATCAAGTTTTGACTTTGTTTGAAGGATTTCAAGACCTTCAAGATTATTAAGGATTTGAAGACCTTAGGTCCAGGTTCTTGGAGACCTGAGCTGATTCGAAGGGTTTTGGGACCCTAGGTCCGTGTTTGAAGGGACCTGTGTCGTTAAAGAATTGAGACATCGAGAATAATTGCTTTATTGGTAATTGGATACATGGTATCATAGTAATCATACAATTGTTGTATTATAATGATCACACACTTGCTGGTTGGGCTATGTGATTTTAATCAGACATATGCCCCCTTTGGTTGTGGTGAACAAAGTGTTGAAATGAGGTTGGGGCTGCACTCATGACGGAGTTGCCTACGTACCCAGTCAAGGGATCAAGCCTAACGTAGTTCAGGGATTTTTAGGTACCTAATGATAGTATCTTTTAAGATTCGTGGCGTTCCACGATCTGATTTCAGGTACCCCGGTTCGCACCTTTTGGAGCTTGTAAACGCCAGGTCGTACCACATGGATGATCTGATAGGGACCTTCCCAGTTGGTTCCTAACTTTCCAGCATCTGGTTCCTTGGTTCCTTCGAAAACTTTCCTAAGTACTAGGTCACCTACAGCGAACTGTCGGGGCCTGACTTTGGAATTGTACTGTCGTGCCATTGCTTGCTGATAGTTCTGAATGCGAATCAGAGCTCGGTCTCGTCTTTCCTCGATTAGATCGAGGCTGTCTGTTAGGAGCTGATCATTAGCTACGGGATCGGATGTACAGAGTTCCCGGCAGAGGCTACCAGCAATGGTTTCAGCTGGGACGACAGCTTCCATCCCATATGCTAAGGAGAAAGGGGTTTCTCCTGTAGCCTTTCGTGGGGTGGTTCGACATGCCCAAAGTACTTCAAGTAATTTTTCTGACCAGAGTTCCTTCTGGGTTCCGAGGCGTTTCTTGAGGTTTGCTAATACTGATTTATTAGCAGCCTCTGCCTGGCCGTTTCCTTGAGGTCGGCGAGGTGTTGAGAAGGTCAGGCGAATATTCCACTTGTCACAAAATATTTTGAAATCGTGGGATATGAATTGTCCTCCATTGTCAGTTACGATTTCGTATGGGACGCCGTGTCTACACACGATTTCTTTCCACACAAATCGTTCGACCTCGACTCTGGTTACCTGTTGGAAAGGTTCAGCCTCTATCCATTTTGTGAAGTAGTCTGTTAGGACTAAGAGGAAGCGTAGCTTCTTCTTTCCACTTCCTGATGCTACTAGTGGTCCTACAATGTCCATGGACCATCTCATAAATGGATAAGGGGCGGATATGTTGGACAGCTTTTCCGCAGGTTGGTGTATAATCGGTGCATGCCTCTGGCACTTGTCGCATGAAGAGGAATAGGCCTCACAGTCTGCAATAATGGTAGGCCAGAAATATCCCTGTCTTTTGATTCTGATGGCTAGAGCTCTTCCTCCAGAGTGGTTCCCGCAGGAGCCGTCGTGCATTTCCTTCATGAGTCTCATAGCAACGAGGCCATGGACGCATTTTAGGTAAGGTCCGGAAACGCTTCGTTTGTGGAGGACAGACTCGATTACGCAGTATCTCGCGCTTAATGCTTTGAGCTTTGAGCCTCCCATTTATTGGGTGGAGTCTTTCCTTCCAGGATGTATTGCGTGATTGGAATTCTCCAATCCTCTCTCCCTACAACTTTGTTATGAAGAGACGAGGGAGGTTCCTGTTGGGGACCTGGTGTCGTGGTGCCCCCGGAGGTATTTGTAGGATTGGGCTCCAGGGAGTCTGAATTCCGAGGAATACCTCCAATTCCTTCATTATTCTCCAGGGTCTGGATGGTGCCCCCAGATGAATTTTGGAGAGCTGAACGGCTTCTGGTTTTAATTCTGCAGACGAGTGGGTCTGAGTTGGTGCCCTCGGGGGTATTCGTGAGATCAGGCTCCAAGGAGTCTGAATTTCGAGGAATACCTTCCGTTTTTTGGATTGTGTTCCCGGAGGTATGCTTTTTAGAGCTACGTATTCTGGTTTTTGGGAACCAAAATGTTGTGAGAACTTGGGTAGCTACCGTTTCAGGACAGGTACCTTCGGGTTGCTCTATTAGCTTACCGTCTATCTCGGCTTTAGTAGCTATGTCGATGCTTGGTTTTTTGATTCCTTCTACGGGTATGATCCGTTTTACGAGGGGGTCTGACGTGGAGGCTAAAGCAGCCAACGCATCTGCTGAGGAGTTCTCTCCTCGTGGGATTCTTGTTAGCTCGAATTTGTCGAACTGCCTAGTGAGGTTATGGACGACTTCGAGATATGCCCCCATTCTTTCGTCCCTCGTTTCATATTCTCCGTGAAACTGGCTAGCTACTAGCTGTGAATCACTATAAGCGTTTAGCTCTCGAATTCCGAGGCTTAGGGCGAGTTTCAACCCTGCGATTAGTGCTTCATATTCAGCTTCGTTGTTTGAGGCGCTGAATCCGAGCCTATATGACTGCTCAATGGTTTCTCCTACTGAAGAAGTTAGCCTTAGACCGACACTGGAGCCTTGTTTTGACGAGGCTCCGTCGACATACAGGCTCCACTTCGGAGATTCTATTTCGGAGTCTAATTGCTCGGATGCTAGTTCAATGATAAAGTCGGCAAGGACCTGAGCTTTCGCTGCTGCTCGAGGGCTATACTCAATATCATATTCACTGAGCTCTATGGCCCATTTGGCCAATCGCCCTGACTGGCTAGGGCTGTGCAATATCATTCGTAATGGTTGTAAGGTCATTACGACGATTGAGTGCGATTGGAAGTAAGGTCACAATTTTCTGGCAGCTGTCACAACTGCCAGAGCTAATTTTTCCATTGCAGGGTACCTTGTTTCGGCGTCTATCAAACTCTTACTGGTGTAATAGACAGGTCTTTGTTCGTTTTGTTCCTCTCGTACCAGCACGCCGCTAACTGCAGCAGTCGATACAGCGAGGTACAGGTATAGTGGCTCTCCTACTACAGGTTTGGATAGGATCGGAGGTTCGGCGAGGTACGCTTTCAATTGTTTGAAGGCTTCCTCACATTTCTCGTCCCATAGGAACTTCTTATTATTTCTTAGAAGTTTGTAGAATGGGAGGCACTTATTGGTGGACTTGGATATGAATCGATTTAACGCTGCGATTCGTCCGGTCAATCTCTGTACCTCTCTGGTTGTCTTAGGTGATGGCATTTCTAGGAAGGTTGCTATCTGCTGCGGGTTGGCTTCAATGCCTCTTTCGGTTACGAGATAGCCTAGGAACTCGCCTGAGGGTACCCCGAAATTACATTTAGTGGGATTGAGCTTCATATCGTACTTGTTAAGGATATCGATGCATTCCCTTAAGTGGGAGATATGGTCTTCTCCAGCTGAGGATTTGACTAGCATATCGTCAATATAGACCTCCATGGTTTTTCCAAGTTGCCCAGCAAACATCTTATTTACTAGCCTCTGATAGGTAGCTCCTGCGTTTTTTAATCCGAATGGCATAACCTTGTAACAATAGGTTCCTCGTTCGGTTATGAATGCAGTTTTCTCCTGGTCCTCAGGATCCATCATGATTTGGTTGTATCCTGAGAAGGCATCCATGAAGGATAGGAGTCGATGGCCAGCTGTTGCTTCAACCAGGCGGTCGATGTGAGGTAACGGGAAGCTGTCTTTAGGACAAGCTTTGTTCAGGTCTGTGAAGTCTACACAGATTCTCCATTTCCCGTTTTTCTTCTTTACCACTACTGGGTTAGCTAACCAATCGGGGTAGTGTACCTCTCGAATGGACCCAGCTTTCGTAAGTCGGTCAACTTCGTCGTTAACAACTTGAGCCTTTTCGAGGCCTAGCTTGCGATGCTTTTGTTTGATCGGTTTGAAAGTAGGGTCTACTTTTAGCTTATGGGTGGTGACGTTCGGATCTATGCCTTTCATGTCCCTGGTGGACCATGCAAAGGTTTTGACATTGCTTTTCAAGAAATCAATGAGCTCCTTTTTTGTCTCAGGAGGTAGCTCCGATCCGATGCTCACCTGTCTTTCAGGATCTGAGTCGTCGATGCAAACTTTTTCGGTGAGGTTCTTGGGGGGACCTCGAATATTTTGTTGCATTTCGCGACCCTCCTGGATCTGTAATTGCTATTGGGGGGACTTTTTGAGGATTTCGAATCCTCCCAAATAGCAGATCCTGGATATCTTCTGGCTACCGTGTACGGTAGCTATCCCTTCGGGTGTTGGGAATTTTACGCAATGATGATACGTCGAGGCTACTGCCTTCATTTTGTGAATCCAGGGTCTTCCCAGGATCGCATGGAACGGGGAAGGTCTGTCGATGACTACTAAGTTGGTCATTTTCATTATTCCGCCAGCTATGACTTGGAGCTTGATAGTCCCCAATGAGGTAGCTGTTTCTCCGGAGAAGCCTACGAGGTTAGCTTTTTGGCCAATAATTTCGTAGTCGTCTATTTCCATCCCTTTTAGGGTGTTATAGAAAATAAGGTCGACAGAGCTTCCTGTGTCTATCATGAGTTTAGGGACCTCGTATCCTGCGATGTTCAGGGTGACAATCAACGCATCATCGTGAGGTCTGTCGAGGTTTGAGGTCTCGCTTTCCCAGAAAGAAATATTAGTATTGGACTTGGGGTTAGAAGGCTTAGGTCCAGTGTTAGACACAGCCTTTCGTACGTGATTCTTAATGGAATTGATGGAGTCTTGACATATGTCTGATCCTCCAAGGATACAGTCCACCCTCAAGTCGGGGCTCGATTGAGGGGACGGTTTGCTAAAGAGAGCTTCGACTTGTAAACTTTTTCCTTGGGAGCTGGAGGTGGCGAATCGGTCTCCTTCTCAGGTGACCTCTCGCGCTTTGGGGAGGTGTCTCTGGAACCTCTTTTCTGATAAGGTGGTGGCTTTTTAAGGTCCACACCCTTTATTTCTCCAGCTGCGAATTTAGCTGCCAGTTGTCGTTGGAGGTCCCAACATTCCTCAGTTGAGTGCCCTTCTCGATCATGATAAGAGCAATGTTTGTTTTTATCAAAGCCTTTTGACCAGGGAGTTTTGTTCGCTGCGGCGACAGGTTTCTCTTCCTTGTCTTCCTCGATTGCGTAGGAATGTTCTCCCTGAGTTTGGTTGTTTCGGGGGTTCCCCCTCTTGTGAGGTCCCTTTGCCTCAGAGGATTCACCTTTTGAGTAATTCTGAGGCTTCTTGTGGAGTTTATCCAATGCGGCTGTCTCCTCCTCCAAAGTAATGTATCTGGTGGCTTTATGAAGAGCATCATCGATAGTTGGAGGAGTATTGAGTGTTAGTTCTGACCAGAATTTCGATTTATAGAACAGACCTCTCCTAAGAGCCTCGATGGCGACTAGGTCGTTAGGATTCGAGAGCTTAGTTCTTATTGCCCTGAATTTCTCGATGTAGACTCGTAGTGAGTCCCCATTCCTTGTCTGACCTTCCAAAGGTCGGCTTCAGAAGCTTGTTTGAGGATATGGGTCGAGTACTGCTTCATGAAGGTGTTGGTTAACTGATCGAAACTATCTATCGAGGCTGGTTCGAGACCAGAGAACCACTCAAGGGCTGTTCAGACCAAGTTTTCGGCGAATGTCCTGCCGTAACCTGCTTCGCATTCTTCCTGTGTAAAATGGGCTTTAACGATTGCCAGTCGGAAAGCTCTCAAATAGGCCTTTGGGTCAGAGGTTTCGTCATACTCGGGAATTCTGATTTTTCGGGTATCCCTTATGTAGGAGCTGGCAATTCTGTCAGTGAATGGAGTTCCACGGGTTTCTTCGATCAAACTATCGATTTCGGGAGCTGAGCTTGTAGCTTTATGGACTTGAGCTCCCAATTTTTAGAGAGCTGCATGAGTTCGTTCCATATACCTACGGATAGCTTCAGGTCCTTCCATGGGTAGGACATTTGGGTCGTTATTAGGTACCCGACGGGCAGGTTCCTGACGGAATCGTGTGGGCTCATCCTCCCATGCAGTTGGTAGGCTAAATCGCTCACCAGCTCTTGGGTTATCGAAATCTATCCGTTGATACCCGTCCCCATTTGGGGTTGAGCCTCTGGTTTGATAAACCGGAGCTGCTGTCCTGCCTCCGGATGGGAGGGATACTCCTGCCCCGGACCTAAAATCAGTCGGCGGAGGAGGTAGACGAGAGCTCCGATCAGCGACCTGATCGGGTGCGGAACTGGTTGCTGCCACGTTGCTTCCCATAGCACTGGTGATAGGCGGGTTAAACACGGGAGCTGTCCCAGTATGAGGTGTCTGGAAAGCTGATCCCTGTCCTGCGGGAGCAGTGCTATCCGGGGAAAAGTCTAAACGTCCCCGGGGGAATGAGGGATCAGTCAATCAATCTCGGAAAGTGACCCCCGGAGTTTGACGTCGAGGTGGTTGGGTTGTTGTGTCTAGAGATCTTGTTATCTCTTCGAATCGTTGCTGTCGAACAGCTAGCTGATGCATCGTACGCTCACTTTCCTGAGCTTTGTCTACTAGTTGCATCATCATCTGACGAATCTCAGAAAGCTGAGCCTCCGTTTGATTCGGAGCGGCTTGCTGCTGAGGATTCTCGGTGATTGGAAGCCCGGGGGCGGTTCCACTTGACGATCTCTGGTTAGTAGCTCCGGTTGTAGTCTGGCTCATTCGAGCGTTATTCGGAAGCTGCTGTCCGGATCGGTGGTCGCCACGTCGAGGCTCCGAGGTTACAAGGGTAGAGCCTCCGTCGTTCGGTGAGCCATCGCTCTGAATCGGGAGGTTGAGATCAGACGGATTTGTTGTCTGATCGGTAAGATTCATCCTCAAGTTAGAGTAAGGGATTCGATTGTTTCTTTCCCACAGACGGCGCCAATTGTGAGGGATTAAACTCACCTCCTGATTTTTAGATCAGGTTTAAGGTTTAGGAAAGGTTAGGGAAAGATAACGCGGGCTGAATCCCGTAATAACTTGTTGAATGAACTTCGATTTGTATTGATAATGTGGTAAAAGAATGATTACAAAAGATGTTTATCTTGATGATTACAAAGATAGCAAAAATGCTGTAGAGTAGATATGAATAATCGTGAAAATGAATAAAGGTTGAATAGCCCCTCTTTCTTGAGTTTCTTTCTCTTTAAATAGCCTCAGGTCCCGCTTGATCATAGCCAACTGGTTTCCGAGATCCCCACCGTGATTTGAGGGATTTGTAACAGCTCCCCTTTGACCGGGTCCTGCGCTCCTTCTATTACGACGTGAGCTTCTTCTTCACCGTGACCTCTTTAAAGATCGCCTTTAGCTTCCAGCCTCCGGCTCCGCATTAGACCTCTGTTTAGGTCTCCGAAACGTGTTGGGCTTTGACTCGGCCCAATACTTGTTTTAGTTTTATCATCAGCTAGCGGGCCATATTTGGGCCCAACAGGAACTCTGGTCAGAAAAGTTATCTGAAGTACTTTGGGCATGTCGAACCACCCCACGAAAGGCTACAGAGGAAACCCCTTTCTCCTTAGCCTACGGGATGGAAGCTGTCGTCCCAGCCGAAACCATTGCTGGTAGCCTCCGCCAGGAACTCTGTACGTCCGATCCTGTAGCTAATGATCAGCTCCTGACGGACAGCCTCGATCTAATCGAGGAAAGACGGAACCGGGATCTGATTCGCATTCAAAACTATCAGCAAGCAATGGCACGACAGTACAACTCCAAAGTCAGGCCCCGATAGTTCGCTGTAGGTGACCTAGTACTTAGGAAAGTTTTCGAAGGAACCAAAGAACCAGATGTTGGGAAGTTAGGAACCAACTGGGAGGGTCCTTACCGGATCATCCATGTGGTACGACCTTGCGTTTACAAGCTCCAAAAGGTGTGAACCGGGGTACCTGAAATCAGATCGTGGAACGCCACAAATCTTAAGAGATACTATCATTAGGTACCTAAAATCTCTGAACTACGTTTGGCTTGATCCCTTGACTGGGTACGTAGGCAACTCTGTCACGAGTGCAGCCCCAACCTCATTTCAACACTCTGTTCACCACGACCAAAGGGGGCATATGTCTGATCAAAATCACATAGCCCAAGCAGCAATTGTATGATTACTATGATTCAATGTATTCTATTATCAATAAAGCAATTATCTTCGATACCTCGACTTTTTAACAATTCAGGTCTCCAAGAACCTGAACCTAAGGTCTCAAAAACCTTAACAATCTCGAAGGTCTTAAAATCCTTCAAACGATATCAAAACTAATAAACTTAAGCGTAAGGTCTTAAAATCCTTAGAAACCACCTTAAATCTTGTTTCTCCTTCTCATAAACATGATTAGCCTTGAATCTCACATAGATTTAAGGTTTCTCATGGAGATTAGAGAGTAGACACACTTTGAATTCATGGGCTAGGGTGATTAGGGTGATTAAGTGAAGAGCTAGGGTGTTTAGTGTTAGATCTATTGTTTCCTTGCTTTTCTACTATCCTTAATGCTAGATTAAAGTTGGCCTCTTTGATCTAGAGCTCTAGACATTTCCCACCCACAAGGTGTTTGATGAAATGTCTGAACCAAGTAGAGCTTGCTCTAAACTTGCCTTACACAAAGACCATTGTGTTAAGGGAGTTTAGATAGTTAATAGACTCATCCCTAATGATTGCTTAGATCTTTTAGGCTCAAAGACCTTTGGTGTCTAGTTGATTAAAGCAAATGAACATTCTTCTTGACCATAGAGCTTGTTTATTTTAGTGTTCTAGACTTAAGGAAGTGTTTGATTGTTAGCTTGCCACTCTAGCTTGGATCTTAGTCACCCAAAGTCAAGTCCCTAGTCCCATGGATTCTACCTTAGCATTTGGTTGAAAGTTTAGTTCTTGCGCTAGTTTCTTGATAGGATTTGAGATCACCTTGTTCATACTAGTAGGTTCTTAGCTTGTTACTCATCATCCATCTTCTTGTTTGCTTAGATTAGGAAAGTTTGTGTATTCTTGGTGCTATAGATCACTAGTTCTCTGTGGTTCGACAACCTTTATATACTATCATTTGACTTGGAAGCCTTGAAAACTTCCAGTATCAGTCTCGAAATCCTTAACAAAATACAAAGGTCTTAAAATCCTTATCAAATCTCAAAATGTCTTAAAATCCTAAGCAAGTCTTAAAGGGTCTTAAAATCCCACAAACGAATTCAGGTTCCCATGAACCACTCTCAAAAGAGAGCCCAAACCGAACTCAGGTTCCCAAAAACCTTAAGCTAACCTCGATATTCCAAGAATTCCTCTTAAGGAACTAAAGACAATCCAAGTCTTCTAGACTTATCATAAAAACGCCTAGCCCTAGACGACATGGGAGGTAGTAGGTACCGCTTCCGCCATCCTTGGAAGTACTCTCCTTTATCAAGAAGAGACTCATCAGCTCGGTCAATCCCACGATAACTCCTTCCTTGGCCCTAGTGATGAATCCTTTTATCACTCGGATAACCGAGGGAAAAAGTTGGGGAAGGGCCAGTTGATAATGATCCAGGAGATCTAGCAAGAGGGTGGGGAGAGGGAACCTAAGATGACACTTAGAGATATACTTCTCATGATCTCATGAACACATAACCAACCCTCCGGAACGGTTTCGGGGGTTTTGTCTTCGGTACAAGCTCTAGCTAGGTCACTCTTGCCGTGAGCTTGAACAGTAAGGTTGACGACGTCTTGACTCTTTAAGAGCGACGTAAAGTGAGGTCCAGAGGAGGCGCCCTTGCCACCTTTTTTCTTCATCCTCTTGACTCTTGCTCCGATCGAGTCTTTAGCTTTCTTCTTCTTGGCGTCCTTCATCTTTTCTCCGGCTTCTTGTTTAACCTTCATAAGACGAGCACCGAAAGCAGAGATTTGAATTTCGCCGGAGCCTTCTTTTTGACTCATGATAAGTAAAAGGGTAAAGAGAAAGGAGGTGAAAAGGGAAGAATCGAGTTGAGTTGAGCAAGAACGGATTCTCTAGAGAACTTAGAGATGAAGAGCAAGTTCGATCAAGAAACAGAGATAAAAAAAAACAAAAGAACACGCAGTAAAATAAAGGAGAGGAGAGAAGTTACCTTGGAAACCGTCGGAGGCGTGGAGAAAGTGGAGAGGCAAGCAGTTAATACTCGCAGCTTTATATCCCATCACGTCTCGAAAATTGGAAACCACATTTCAAACTCTCCTTAATCTAAGCCGTCGATCTAATCGAAGAAAAACTACAGCCGTCCGATTAGGCAGGAATATATATGGTTGAGATAGCTAGTAATCATTATCTCAACAAGAAGATCTAGGCTGGACGGCTAGGTCTAGCTCCAGAGAATAACGAAGTCTAATCTCGAAAGCTGGGGGCAACTGTTGGGCCCAAATATGGCCAGTTAGCTGACGATAGAACCAAAACAAGTACTGGGCCGTGATAAAGCCCAAAGCGTATCGGCGACCTTAGCTAGGGTTTAATACGAAGCCGGAGGCTGGAAGCTAAGGGCAATCTTCGAAGAGGTCACGGTGAAGAGGAAGCTCACATCATAACAGAAGGAGCGCAGGACCCGGTCAAAGGGAAGCTGTTGCGGATTCCTCAACAAACGGAGAAGATCTCGGAGATCAGTTAAAGATAATCAAGAGAAGTCCAAGGCTATTTAAAGAGAAGGTCGAGGACTAAAGAAAGGGATCCAGAATCAACCCATATTCGACACAATACTCTCATTATCTTTGTAACATTCCCATTAACTTTGTAGTTGTGATAAACATCTTTTGTAAACCATTCTTTACCCAAAAAATCATCAATACAAATCAAGTTCATTCATCAAGTTCTTACGGGATTCAGCCCACGATTATCTTTCCCTAATCTAAACCTAATCTAAAATCTAGGAAGTGAGTTTTATCCCTCACAACGAAGTCCTAACCTAATAAGGTCTAAGTCCCTCGACCCTCGACGCAGTAATAGGGTCTAGGTCCTAGGTTCTGACATCCCACTAAAGGTCCAATTTAGTCAGTTCCGAGAGACTCATTTCGGGATAATCATCTACTCAAGAAGAGAACTGAAATCTACCTCCCTTAAAAATAATCTTCAAGAGCGACAATCCAAGAAGTACCGGAAAAGAGTACGAAATATGAAAAACATAAAAAAATGTTTGCAAAAGTAGACCATGCAAAGCCATTATTACAAGAAAGGGTTCAGGTGTCCTCTAAGATTTGCCACGCCTGGACGAAGGAATAGCTGGTTCGTCTTCGAAAGTGGGAGGTTTGGTACCCTTAAGATCCGCCTCAGCTAAAACCACCGTTTTAAACTGAGAAAACTCCTTGGCTAAGTTCCACTTATGGGCCTGTCCTTTGAGCCATTCTCTCATTACTTCCCAACGGGCAGCAATCCTTGCTCCGTTTAGGGCCATAGTCATCATGTTTTTCGAAGTCTCCGCCTCCACTCAAAGTTCAACGATAGTCTCTTCCAACTCCTGTATCTCTCCGCTCAATTGGAGCGATTCGGCTGAAACAGTTTCTACTGAACCTTCGATAGCTCGGACTTTAGCTTGAAGGTCCCGAAACTCTAACTCTTTAACAACGCGCCTGCTTTTCTCTTCGGATAAATACCGAGATAGTTCCGTTATCTCGCCCCGGTTCACAGACAGACCTTCCTCTGCTAATTGGTCCTTCAGATGATGCAAATGAGAGAGAACCTGCATAAGAAAACGAAAATTGTAAGCCGAGGAATCGTGATACAGGATCATAATCGCAACTCACCTGAAGAAATTCGCCTTGAACCTGCTGATTTATCCCTGAAGAGTCCTTATCCAAGGAATGGCCTGCATCCGTGCAAACACGTTTGCACTCAGATCAGTCAACACGCCAGATAACCCTCCGGACAAACATCCAGTCAGTGATGGTCGTTAGGACCTTGTGCTCACATCTTCCCTAGGCCTACCGCCCTGAGACGGTGAGGTATCATCACTCCGCCTTATCATCCTACGTTTATTCCCGGCGGCCGTGGTCCCATCGCCAGAAACATTCCTGCTAGACGAATCTTTCCTTGCTGAGATAGCATCCGTGGCCTTTTTAAAGGCTATCATCGGGTCGTCTGAATCCCCCTCTCTTACGCCATCTGATGAGGAATATCCTGTGGTCAATCATACGATAAGGAAAGTTCGTACGAGTTACAAAGGACGAACATACCCCATAGCTTTCTGCGACGCAATACCTCCAGCCTAAGAAGATAAGTCACACAACGCCGTTCAAGGGGAAGCTTCTGTGCTTGGAGGACATTCCTATCCCCCTCGACATGGGCAGAATGAGTTCCCTCTGAAAAAGAAAAGAGGAGGACGAGTCAAACAGACTACATTATCAAAGTTCACAGATAAAGTACATACTGAATCTCCTACCTACGAAATTCCATCGATAACAAGACCCTGGGAGTCATAAAGACGTATCTTTCTGGCCATTTCTTCCCGAAAGCCAATCCTTTACGGTCGGTCTTGGGAAGCTCCTCGACTATGGTAAGTCCAGCTCATGGACGGAGATGGAAGCGCCCTTCATTTCCATTAATCGAAGCCAGATGATAGGCAAAGAGCACCTCGCTAACCCTCAGGGTCAGGCCCTCTTCATCCCCGAGATTTTGGATTGCTATAAGGATGCGCCAGGCCGGAGGATTAAGTTGAGATGGAGAGATATGAAAATAGTCGCAAAGACTTACATTCAACGATGGCACATCACCTCTGAAGCCAGTTTTAAAGAAAGCTTAATAAATAGCGATCTCCTCGGGCATGCCGCCAGAAGCGCGCTCTGACGATTTGGGAATACGGAGGACAACGAAGGAAGGGAGTGAATAACTCTTTCACTAATCGCGCAACTCATCCTCTCTAACCGATTGCGGGACCTATCTGCGGAGATCCCGAAGAAACAAACGACAAGGGAGTTGGGTTCAAAGGATCTTGCACGGTTTTATCATGATGTGTTGGCGGGCTGCTAGATCTGGACGACGAAGAGTCTACCCTCCTCTCCGATTCGCTTGCTTCTGCCATTAGAAAGATGCGGAGGATTAGTACGCGAAGGTCCTTTCCAGATGAATGGATAACGAAGCAAAGATCAGTTTCGTGTCCCGATTAGAATGACGAAATATGAAAGCAATAGTAAGAAGATGCTGCGTCGACAAGGAGACGAGAGAATATATATATCTAAAGAAAAGAGCCGTTGAGCATCTTCTCGAGAGAGCCGCCGATCTGGAATCTAAGAACTCCCAAGACTGAGCTTTGGGAATTCAAATTCAAAAAATCCCGCTCCCCAGATCTCTCAAAGTAATGACGGAATCCCCAAAAGGAAAGTGGATCCGAGAAAAAGATTGAAGTAATCAGGTGCAATTCAATAAGTTTCCGGATAGGCCCTCGACTTCCAGACCCTTGCCTAAGAAGAAACCAGGGACCGACCCCTGCCATAGGTCCGACCTACATGATTGGACCAACCCTTGGAGCAAAATAAAAGTTTTCCGCCTAAGGGGAAACTTCCATTTTTCCGATTATGGGAGAGTTCGCCCTACTTTAAACCGACGTCTACAGCTATAAAAGGGGAGCCCAAACCCTAGAACAAGGGATCAACTTTCAGAGGCTAAGAGATTAGAGTTTAGGCGATTTAGACCTAGGTTTATACACCAACGTTGTAATCCCAAATCATAGACTCAACAATACATCCCTCCTAGCCTCAATTCCTTACTTTTCATACAAATCTTCTAGTGTTCTGTAGTACTAAAACGACCCTACACAAAAATACCATTACAGCGGAGATGGAGGAGCCAGTCGTGGGAAGTTAGTTGATGTTAATGGAGGAGGATGATCTATTGGGGGAGGAGTTAAACCGATTGCAGCCAGTTGGCAATGATCTCCAGGACTCAGGTGAACAACGACAGAGGAGCGAGCAAGATGGCACAATCCTTACGGTTGCAGCCATCAAAGAGTTGGAAACTGAGACGATGGAGGAGGAACTAGATTAGAAAACACTCACAAGGAGCATTACACGCGCACTGTTCCCAGCTCAACAAGGAAGCCAACGCCGTGCATCACCCTGAATCAATGCACGGCCAGTAACAAATGTGAAGAACTTAGCTCGTGGGAAGCGGGGTGCAAGTGCAAGGAGGGAGACAACAGCTGATGGACGGCAAGGTATGGTGGATGCCAAACAAAGACCCCACAATCAATGAAGAAACTGAGTTGGAACTGTCGAGGGATAGGGAGCGACCTCACAGTTCGACGCCTTAAGGAGATGTGTCAGAAGCATCGCCCATGACTCTTGTTCCTTTCTGAGACGAAGAATAGGAAGCCAATGTTACAGAACATTCAGGCTGATTTAGGTTTTAATGAATTATTCACCATTGAGCCTCTTGGCCAATCTGGTGGTTTAGCTTTGTTTTTAAATGGATGAATTTCAAGTTGATGTTTTATTTTCAAATAATCAAATGATTGATGTAATGGCAGTCTTTAATGGAATAAAGGTTTTTATGACTTTTGTTTATGAATACCCTGTGTTGGAAAGAAGAGATTTAGTTTGGGAACGTCTTACGCGTTACTCATTAAATAAAGATGGTCTTTGGTTTATGATTGGAGATTTTAATGAAATCACAGGTCATCATGAGAAAGAAGGAGGGAGACAATGATCGGATACATCATTCCTTTCGTTCAATCAAATGATATCTGATTGTGGGATTCTAGAGTTCCCATTTACTGGAAACCAACTCTCATGGGTTGGCAAACGTCCAAATCGCACCGTCCGCTGCCGATTGGATCGCGCCCTAGGCAATGAAAATTGGCATGAAAAATTTCCACATTCAAAAGTGCAATACTTAAGACTGTGGGGATCAGATCATCGTCCAGTCATGGCTGAGATATTTTCCAAACCAACCGGGAAGAAAAAGTCATTCAAATTTGATAAGAGTTGCTTAGAATGTGAAGAAATACAACAAGTTAGTATGAATGGCTGGATCATCTGACCATCCCGTCCTACTTAAGATCCTCGATCAGTTTTGTAGAGTTGAAATCTCAATAACTATTGGATCTGAACTCACACGAGAAGGCAAAAAAACAAAAAAAATCATGTACCGGACTATGTACTGATGGTACCATCCGTGTGTACTGATGGTACCATCCGTGTGTACTGATGGTACCATCCGTGTGTACTGATGGTACCATCCGTGTATACTGATGGTACCATCAGTACATGAAAATACCCCGCAGACAGTCCTGATCACCTGAGAAGGCAAAAAAAGATGTTAGATCTTGTAATCCAATATTAAAAACCTGAGTTTAAGTTTTTGGAATGTAAGATCGTTGCTTAGAATTCTGAAGTTCTAGCTTGGTTTGAACCCTGAGATTCTTGAGCATAAGAACCCAGGAGTTCTTAGGGCCTTGAACCCTGAGGTACCTTACCTAGGCCCGAAGGCCGTTTATTAAACCCGAAGTTTGGTTCATTGAACCCTGAGATCCTTGAGTGCCAGGGTTTAATCTTCAAGTCAGGGGACCCTGATTAAACTTGATTGATACCTCGAACCCGGAGGTTGATAGCTTTGAACGAAAAGGTCCTTAGTAAACCATAAGGTTGGTAGTTGGATCTAGAGATCCTTGAACCTGGAGGTTCTTTCTTGAACTTGGAGGTTCTTTCTTGAACCTAGAGGTTCTTTCTTGAACCCTAAGGTTCTTATTAGACCCGAAGGTCATTAGACTCGAAAGTCCTTGATCGACCCATAGATGACCTTCTCGAATCCGAAGATTCTTTACAGACCCGAAGGCTGTACTGAACCCGGAGGCTCTTTATAGACCCGGAGGCCGTATTGAACTCGGAAGCTCTTTATAGACCCGGAGACCGTATTGAACCCGGAGACTCTTTATAGTCTCGGAGGCCGTATATAACCCGGAAGTTGTTTTATTGCGATCGTATTCTGCTCCCCATGGGTGATCCACTACCGATCATGAAATTGAGGAACCGCACTCTGCCACTCGGAGGTATAGGCCACTCTCATGATCCTCAACGCTGCTCTCTACCTTTCTGCAGAAAGGTCACTCTCAGACTTATGGTGCTAGCTTGGGCCTACCCCGCGGAGCTTACCCCGCAGAGCGAC
Organism: Raphanus sativus; assembly: GCF_000801105.2. NCBI lineage: Eukaryota > Viridiplantae > Streptophyta > Magnoliopsida > Brassicales > Brassicaceae > Raphanus > Raphanus sativus. Next base: position 19,477,456 of record NC_079518.1, on the reverse strand, counting down.
TTCACACCAGACACGCTATTTTCCACATCTAGATAAGTATTAATTTTTGGTGCTTACTAGGTGTTTTGCACATTTGCTCCCTGCATATCAGCCGTCAGCATCTGATTACAGTACTTTGCAGTTGTACGTCATGCCCCCTGCATTGCATTTAGCTCGTACGAGTGGTCCCCACATAAATTTTAGCTCATGGCCTTTATGCAGGGCCCGAGGTGCAGATAGCATAATGTTGGGGAAAATATCCAGGCATAAGTTTTCTCCAGCTTCTGGATAGGTCCTCAACTTCCAGACCCTTGCTCAGGAAGAAACCAGGTACCGACCCCTGCTATAGGTCCGACCCCCTTGATCGGACCTACCCTTAGAGCAAAATAGAAGTTTTCCACCTGAGGGGAAAAATCCATTTTTCTGATTATGGAAGAGTTCCTCTACTTTAAACCGATGTCTACATCTATAAAAGGGGAGCGCAAACCCTCGAACAAGGGATCGATGTTTCTAGACTAAGCGATTAGGGTTAGGCGGCTAGAACTAAGATTCATACACCATCAAACGTTGTAGTCCCGATCAATAACTCAATAAACATCTCTCCTAGTCTAATCTCTTGCTTTCCTACAAATTCTTCTAGTGTTCCGTAGTACTAAAACGACCCTACACAAAAATACCATAATAGTTTGGCGCTAGAAGAAGGGGAGTAATCCAACTAGGTGACGATGGGACTAGAGGACGATACTAACCAAGCGGAGATGACCCCGAGGGAGATCGAGCTCCACAACCAGCTCGAAATCCTTCAAAGTCAGGTCACCGACCTTCACAAAGCTCGGGAGACCATACCTGGAGGTCACGAACTTCTTCTAGAAGTTCAAACCCTAAAAGATCAACTTGGAGAGCACTCCAAGCAGCTGCAGCAAAGCGCCGAGAAGCTAGACGCTATGGAGGCGGAGAATCTTGTCCTTCGACAAGAGAACCAAACCCTCGGCGAAACCAACAACAAGTGAAAGCGGTTCCGAACTAAGGTTTTCGACCTATGGCTTTGCTTAATACTCCCCGCGATGGTGAAAGAACGTCTCACCGACCCGTCACCACCAACGATGAACCCAAAGGCCGAGAAGCCGCTCACAATGCGACCCGGGTGCAAGTGAATAGCGATTCCAATGCGGAGGACGAAGAGTACTCACCCGACGATCCCGCGATCTCAGACCCAGCTCTAGATGCCTATCTAGAAAGGGTGGTTTCCGAGAGGTTCAACACCATTCAATCTATGACGGAAAGGCTTCCAAGGGTAGCTCCACCTATCCGGAGGAGTAATCCAGGGTCCTATTCCGATACACCTATCGTGGAAGAGATTGCTTGGGTAGAGATGCCACGCAAGTTCTCCTTCCCGAGCATAAAGACATATGAAGGTACAGGAGATCCCGACAATCACGTTGCTCAGTACAAGCAACGCATGCTAGCCGTAGCAATCCCCTAGGATGTACGGGAAGCTACCATGTGCAAGGGATTCGGATCGACCTTGACCGGTCGTGCTCTTCAATGGTACATCAATCTTCCTACCAAGTCCATCAGGTCCTTTGCAGCCCTTAGCGACAAGTTTGTGGAGCAATTCGCTAGTAGCCACAACTTGGAGAAAAACTCAGATGATCTCTATGAAGTCCTCCAGCATAAGAACGAACCCCTGCGTTCCTACATAGCACGCTTCAACCAAGAGAAGGTGGCTATCCCCGAGTGCAACGCTGATACGGCTATCTCAGCCTTCAAGCGGCGCCTACTCCCGGAGGGAGATCTCTACAAGGAGCTGACCAAATACAAGTGCAGGACTATGGAAGATGTATTGTCTCATGCTTGGGCTCAAGTAAGATGGGAGGAGGACGTAGCAAGTAGGAAAAAGGCCTATCCGAAGCACGATCAGAAGTCCTCGAAGCCAACTACGAACGATCGCGACGAGTCCTTTCATCCCAAGTCAGCTAGAGAGACTAGCAATCCTGGCAGGGGTGATATACCATGGATTTTACCTGTTTTTAACCATGGTATACTAGTATTTTATTATATATTTAATCTGTTTTCTAGCCTGTTAGGTATGTTTTCAGGTTCATGAGCATTTTGTGAGAAAGTGATGTTTTTGGAGCATTTTGGAGTACAAGAGATGATATACCCGAGTTGACCATTCAAGACTAAGTCGGAAGTCAACATTGCGATTATAATCGATCGATACTCATCCTGAGTTATCGATCGATGTAGCTGAGAAGATCCACGTACTAGAAAATTTTAATCGATCGATACACATCCAGTGTTGTCGATCTATATCAAGGACGAAATGGTTTAGCCGACTACTTCACCAAGACTTCACCAAATTACGAGATTGCCCCTGACGAGTTTTAACCTAATGGAAATGCTTAAATATTCCTGCTAAGTATTTTTTGACGGCAACCTTCGAAAGAAGCAAGCTTTTGACAACCCTCAAGAGAAAAGCAGAGAGTGTGAAAGAGAGACTAGAGTTTTATTTGTTTTGAGAGATTGGAGAGATTTCTCATCTCCTTTTGTATTTCTACTTTATTCTATCTATGCAATTCTTTCATCTATCTATTGTTATGAATTGCTTAGCTATGTCTGAGTAGTCTACTTGTTAGATCTAGGGTTCAAATAGGTTTGTGGGATTAGCCCCAAACTATAATTGCTAAGTTGTGATACTCATCAAATGGATTGCATCCTATGCTTGTTTTAGATTAGCTAACTAGAACATATATCACTAGGTTCTTTGATTATCTTGAATTATCCATTTGAGCTTGCCTGTCTCCCGTTGAGAAGAGCGACAGCTCCTCCTTGAGACCTTGTGTTCATATTCGGCTCGCGCCTAGGCAGATCTAGAAGCCGTCGATCAATATCCCGACAAGTGAATCGATCGGCTGCGAAAGGTGTATCGGTCGATATCTCAAAAGGATATCGATCGACTCTTTTTCTGTGTCATCATGCGAAAGGTGTGGCCAGAGATCTAGATAATTTAACCAGTGATACTTCACTTGAGTTAAGCGGCTGAGATCTATAGTATCATGCAAGCAACTTGTTAAAGCATTTATAGAGATTATAATCTCCATTCCTGAATAGAAACCCTATGTCTAGCACTCTTTATCACATTTAAACAACCCATCTTATTGTTAGTTAGAGCAACTGCCTTGCTCATTTAGGAATTGATACACTAAAAATGAATCCTTGCTACTGCCAAGTTAACAGTTGCAATTGTAGTACTTGAGATTCAAATCCAGAGGACCAGTCTACACTCTAGTTCTATAAATTCCAGAATCAAGCTAAGAAGGAAATATAATTTGGTTGAAATAGGCGATAGTGAACAAGCGAAATAAACACAAGATTGATTCAATTAAACAAGAGTTAGCCTAGGGTATTTCATTGGGTGTTGAATTGGAGCAAAACAATTATTCAAGCGCGATGAAGTGCTTTCTAGATCTCGAATCACTCAGCTGGAACACTCCACTGTCATGGCAGTGATCGCTTTGCAGATCGATCTCACCACCTTACTGTCGTTGGGATGAGGATCGATTGCAAGCCTTAGAGAACAGGTCCGATCAGTTCACTTACCACCCTAATATCTACTTTCGCTGATTAGGGATACTAAGCTCATTCAATACATGTCGAGTTATCATCCTAAGCGGTTAACTAGGTGATGAACTAGTGATCTAACATCAAGTGATCAGTTTAATGAAAGCAGTAAGAGCAGTATGAATGAAGAACAGTTATGGATCGCTTATCTATGTTTAGCTCATGTCTCAACACCCTAAAAACCCTAGGCGAGCAAGGCTACTACTCGATCATGATGCAAATAGACAAAGACATAAATCCTGAATAAAATTGCATAAGAATAGAGTATGAAACAAAGGGTTCAGATGATATTCTCTATGAGAGGATGGGTTTCTTCTCCCTTACAAGTTGCAGATCGCAAAAATCAGTGTTCTCTTGTAAAAACTAGCGTAAGAAAAATAGAAAATAGATAGATGACGTTTTTATATGGAGGCACCAATCAGAAGAAAAGAGATTAGGGCAACATGGCTTTAATTCCCGAAATAGGAGTTTCCATATTTGTCTGGAACAATCTCCGGATCACTCCGTCTGCTTGTTCCGCTTGCGAGAGAACAGTCTCGGGACTGTTCTCTTGAGTGTTCTCCGCAGGAATGCTCCAAAAGGACTTCTTTTCATCAGGCACCTTCTCTTCTTCCTTCTACTAACTCCAGACCTGTAAAAGGTCAAAAAGGACTAGACTGACACGAATTAGTGACTTGAAACAAATGAAAACATATATACAATGATGTGAAAAACACCATATATCAATTCCCCCAGACTTAGATCCTTGTTTGTCCTCGAACAAGGCAAGTACCAAGAACAGGGAGAAAGGTTTGAAAGCGTGGGAACTCGCTTATTCTCAGCAACCATACTCTTACCACAAATCTCTGAACCATACAAGCTGTAGATTAGGACCACACACACTTACTGAGAACCCCCTGATCGCTGTTCGAAGATCGGCTCCTTACTCTACATCTCAACCTGAAAAGGCAACACTTTCGAGACAAAACTCCTTATGTTCAATTAAGATCAGCGTGAGCTTCTTGTCACAGGCTCTACTCAGAGAGAACGGGCTAGGTATAGAACAGGCTAACTTTTATGGTGGAGTTCAAGAGTGTTTAGGGTTTACCAAGAGCGGGTGCAGGATATCGCACAAAATGGTCGTGAGAGGACGGCTCCATTGAGGTCCACAGTCCTTACTCATCTTTGCTAATCGGACTGCTCTGCGTGATTCAACTTCCCCTTCAGAACACTTCACTGAAACCACCATTACCTTCTCAACTTCCCAGTGGCATGCATCATAGATTCTTCTCCTTCTCGTCACCAGTAAATCAAAGCAAAAACAACAAAATTTTTTTTTTCTTTTTTTTATATATATACTGAAATACAAAATGCTGGGGTGACGAGCAAGGAGGTAACAAGTGATGTACAAAATGCCACTGGTGATTCATTCTGCTCTGTTCTAGCCACTTACTTCTTCGTTGTTCTCTATGGTATCAGAACAGGCACCTCGGTTGTTCTGCCTGCTTCCACTGTGTGAGCATTGATGAGTAAGAACTGCGTCGATCCTTTCCTCTCCGACCTTTTTGCACATATCTGCACATAAAGTACTAGAAAAGCAAATGCATGAGGGAGGAATAAAAGGTCAGGGTTCAAGGTGGGAACTAGCTAAAGATGAGCTAGCCACTCAGGAACAGCAAGAGGGATAAAAATCGGATAGGAAGTCCTGAGTGTAGTTCTCATTCTACCCTGATCTAGTGCCCATGACAAGAAGAATTAGAGTCCAGATTAGGTTCAGATAAAGTGGAGTTAAGTCTGCCCAGTGTAACCTGATCGGTATAGAACTTCTGGAGTGTCAAATGAGATAATTCAGGGTGTTCCAGGTCCATGTGTGGGTCTTTCATCACTGCTAAGGTCACTGAATAAGAAGGTTAGAGCACGAGGTGGTTAAAGAGCATCACAAAATAAGGTCCTGATTCCCACAATAGTTTTGACTGACTCGATCCTAAAAACTGACGCGATAAAAACATAAAAATGACACAAGGACTGACTCAAAAAGCACACAAGCAAAAATAGTATAATCACTCCCCCAGACTTAGTTCACACCATCCGTGGTTGTGAAAATAAATCAGAGGAAGCTCCAAACAGAAGCAAATAACATAAAAAATAAATAGTTCAGATGGATAAGACAAGGGATAGAAATAGTCCTTTCGGACTCAGTCTGAATCGCCGCTACCGGAGTGACCAGCTGTCCTCCTGTTCCACGGCAGTCTCTCTGCTCCAGTCGATGTTCCCGCGTGTTCCTTGCCTGGGCGCCTTGTTCTCTGCGGCGTACGCTCTTCCTGCGCTCCAATGCAGCCGCCTGTGATCGCCTTGAGTATCCTCTTCATGAGGCTGTTGTTCTTCTTCTGGGAATCAACCATCCAGCGTCTGTAGGCGTGATCATCGGCCACATCGGTGAAGTCCTCCAGGTCATACTCACCATCAGCCGGTTGGGGGACATGCTCCACATCATCCATGTCATCGTCATTGTTCTGTATCGGTGCTCGCGGATCATCGCAGAGGTGCTCTTCACTGAGTGAGAACACAATGTTCTCCAGGGACAAGAAGTCTGTGAACCCATGCATAGGGAGCTTGCAGTACAGGGGGTTCCCTTCTTTGTCTTGGAACTTGTAGGTGTTCTCATCGCGCAAGATATGGCATGCGATCAGGTAAGGGGTATCAATGTACTCCATCTCAGAGACAACTGTGTAAGAGCTGAGGTTGATGTTGAAGCGCTGGAACAAGGGAGTGAGAAGACTGCCGGAACGATCCTTCTTGTCATCAGTCCGAATCAAGGTATCCTTGCGCTCTGCGAACATGGAGATGAGATGGAACCCTGGGTTGGTCTTGACTTCCTGGATCGGAGTGATCTTCTCTCTGCGCATCTCGTCCTCAAGACCCGTGTAGAGAACCTGAAGCTCTCCATTCGTGATCTTGGAGGTGTACTCCTTCGCGAACAGGACGTTGGATACGATCTTGGCAATGATCCGGATAGCAGGGTTCCGGATCTGCGATTGGTAGGCCTTGCGAGAGGTGAACTTGCCAGATGCAATGAGGTCCCAGAAGGTGTCAGCCGGCTTGAACTTCTTCTCCACTGAAACTCCCCTTGGCGTGTCCGCAATCTCGAGTAGCTCGTTCAGATCGTTAAGGGAGATGGAGCAGAACTTGCCATCGGCCATGAAGGAGAAGAAGCAGTTCTCGTATGTAGGCTCATTGGGGTTCAGATAAGTGATCTGGCACGTCGCGAGCACTTGCCTAACCAAATCCGGGTACAGAACCTGGGCTTGGAAAAAGATAGGCATGATTCCCATAGCCTGCATCGTATCAAACACCTCTGTGTCAAGGCCGAGATCGCCTAGAGTATCCTGGTGAGCGAACCGCGTGGGCAAGATCTCCGCTTGAAGGAGCCGGTTGTATCTCCCCGCTGACTCCTTGTCCCATCCCTCAGCATTGTAGTCAAGGAGCATCGGATCATTGAGGTCGATGGGTTCGCCCTCTTTCTTGTTCGGCCATGGGTAACCAGGTGGAGCTCTCACGGCTGGAGAAGCTGTGCTCTTGGCGGTTCTAGCGTTTCTAATCTTTGGAGGCATCTGCAAAACAACAACAA
>NC_079518.1:19331876-19470146 GCF_000801105.2 Raphanus sativus | reverse complement strand
TCGTGATTCGATCCCTAAGTACTACAGCTGTACCTCTTATTTGAGAGAGTAAGCTCTACTGGGTAATTTGAGCACTATCAGTTCTCTTCTCGGAGGACAAGATTCTCTGCCTCCATGGCGTCTAGCTTCTCGGCGCTTTGCTGTAGTTGCTTGGAGTGCTCTCCAAGTTGATCTTTTAGGGTTTTAACTTCGAAGAGAAGTTCAGGACCTCCGGGTGTTGTCTCCCGAGCTTTGTGAAGGTCGGTAACCTGACTCTGAAGAAACTCGAGCTTGTTGAGGAGCTCGATCTCTCTCGGAGTCATCTCCGTCTGGTTAGTACCGTCCTCTAGTGTCATCGTCACGTAGTTGGATCACTCCTCCTTCTAGCGCCAAACTATTAAGGTATTTTTCTGTAGGATCGTTTTAGTACTACGGAACACTAGAAGATTTGTAAGACAGAGTTGTAAATCGAGGGCAAAGAGATGTTATTGAGTATAATGGTCGGGACTACAACATATTGGTGTATAAACCCTAGTTCTAGTCGCCTAAACTCTAATCTCTCAGCCTCCGAAAGTCGATCCCTCATTCTAGGGTTTGGGCTCCCCTTTTATAGTTGTAGATGTCGGCTTGAAGTAAAAGAACTCTTCCATAATCGGAAAAATGGAAGTTTCCCCTTAGGTAGAAAACTTCTATTTTGCTCCAAGGGGTCGGTCCGACCTAGGGGTCGGACCCAAGGCAGGGGTCGATCCCTGGTATCTTCTTGAGCAAGGGTCTGGAAGTCGAGGACCTATCCGGAAGCTGGAGAAAACTTATATCTGGATATTTTTCCCCAACTATGAGATCCTCGCCTCAGTCATCAACAAGAGTCCCGGCCTAACTCGACGCAAGAAGACAAGGCATCTAAAGAGAGACTTCGACCTAAGATAAAACTACCAAGGTCCAAGAACACATGTTATCCCTTGATTCCCACGAGAAACTCAAGGAATAAGGGGCAAACTGTTGGGGAAAAATATTCAGGCATAAGTTTTTATCCAGCTTCCAGATAGGTCCTCAACTTCTTGGCCCTTGCTCAAGAAGAAACCAGGGACCAACCCCTGCCATAGGTCCGACCCCCTTGTTCGGACCGACCCTTGGAGCAAAATAGAAGTTTTCCGCCTAAGGGGAAACTTCCATTTTTCTGATTATGGAAGAGTTCGCCATACTTGAAGCCGACATCTACAACTATAACAGGGGAGCCCAAACCCTAGAATAAGGGATCGACTATAGCTAGGTTTATACACCAAACATTGTAGTCCCGAACAAAACACTCAATAAACATCTCTTCTAGCCTCAATCCTTACTTTTCATTCAAATCTTCTAGTGTTCTGTAGTACTAAAACGACCCTACACAAAAATACCATAACAGGTAGATCCGACATTCTTCAATCCAAAAGGCATGACCTTGTACCAGTAGATTCCCCTGGATGTCATGAACGAGGTCTTCTCTTGATCACCCGGATGCATTAGGATCTGGTTGTATCCGGAGAATGCAACCATGAAGCTCATCAACTGGTGGCCGGCGGTTGCACCGACTAGCCTGTCGATATGAGGTAAGGGGAATGGGTCCTTAGGACACGCCTTGTTAAGGTCCGTGAAGTCGATGCAGACTCTCCACTTCCCATTCTTCTTCCTCACGACTACCACATTAGCTAGCCACTCCAGGTATTGTACTTCACGTATGAATCCTGCGTCGAGTAGGTTCTTGACCTCCTCGTTGATGATTTCGTCCCTTTCAGGGGCGAACTTCCTCCTCTTCTGTCTGACAGGGGGATGCATAGGATCCACTTGGAACTTGTGCATGATGACAAGAAACTCACGCTAATCTTAATTGAGCATAAGGAGTTTTGTCTCGAAAGTGTTGTCTTTTCAGGTTGAGATGTAGAGTAAGGAGCCGATCTTCGAACAGCGATCATGTGGTTTCCAGTAAGTGTGTGCGGTCTTAGTCTATGGCTTGTATGGTTCAGAGATATGTGGTCAGAGTATGGTTGCTGAGAATAAGCGAGTTCCCACACTTTCAAACATTTCTCCCTGTTCTTGATACTTGCCTTGTTCGAGGACAAACAAGGATCTAAGTCTGCGGGAATTGATATATGGTGTTTTTCACATCATTGTGTATATGTTTTCATTTAATTTAAGTCTCTAATTCGTGTCAGTCTAGTTCTCTCTGATCTTTTACAGGTCTGGAGTTGGTAGAAGAGTGAAGAGAAGGTGCATGAAGAAAAGATGTCCTTTTGGAGCAATCCTGCAGAGAACACTCAAGGAGAACAGTCCCGAGACTGTTCTCAAGCGGAACAAGCAGACGGAGTGATCCCAAGGTTGTTCCCGACGAATAAGAAAACTCATAATTCGGGAATTAAAGCCATGTTACCCTAATCTCTTTTCTACCTATTGGCGCCTCCATATAAAAACGCAATCTATCTTTTTTTTATTCTTACGCTAGTTTTACAAGAGAACTCTTAGCTTTTGCGATCTGCAACTTTTAAGGGAGAAGAATCCACTCTCTCATAGAGAAGATCATCTGAACCCTTTGTTTTCTACTCCTTTTCTTATGCAATTTTATTCAGGATTTATGTCTTTGATTGCTTGCATCATGATCGAGTAGTGACCTAGCTCGCCTAGGGTTTTTAGGGTGTTGAGACATGAGCTAAACATAGATAAGCGATTCTAATTGTTCTTCATTCATACTGTTCTTAATGCTTTCATTAATCTGATCACTTAATGTTAGATCATAAGTTCAATCACCTAGCTAACCACTTAGGAGATATCTTCACATGTATTGAATGAGCTTAATATCCTTAATCAGCGAAAGTAGATATTAGAGTAGTAAGTGAACCGATCGGACCTGATCTCTAAGGCTTGCAATCGATTCTCATCTCAACGACAATTAGACGGTGAGATCGATCTGCAAAGGGATCACCACCATGACAGTGGGGTGTTCCAGCTGAGTGATCCAAGTTCTAGAAAGCACTGCATCGCGCTTGAATAATTGTTTGGCTCCAATTTAACACCCGATGAAATACCGTAGGCTAGCTTCTTGTTAATTTTAATCAATCCGTAGTTTCACTTGTTTCCTATCGTTATTCTTAAAATAAAAACCCAATCTTCTTCTTAGCTTAATTTCGAAACTCATAAGAATAAAGTGTAGACTGGTCCTCTGGATTTGAATCTATAGTACTATAATCACAACTCTTAATTTGGCAGCAACAAGGATTCATTTTTAGTGTATCAGCCATCCTCCTATTACGTCTGCTTGGTTTGGTTCTCGGGGCATGAAACATTTCTTGGGCAATCATAATGTTATCTGAGATTTGTCTTCGAGTAACAAAGGCTGACTGAGTTTCTGAAATAAAGTCTGTCAAAACTTTTTTCAATCTATGGCATAAGACCTTCGAGATTATCTTGTAATTGATGTTACATAAGCTGATGGGTCTGAACTGTGACATCTGGTTAGGTTTGGTCGTTTTTGGGATAAGGCATATATTTGTATCATTCAGTCCATTAGCCATAGTCCCCTCGAAAAATAATATTTTAATATAAGAGTTAAATCTTCCTTGACGATATCCCAAAATTTCTGGTAGAAGAGGGCTGTCATCCCATCTGGACCCGGGGCCTTCTCTGGATGCATAACAAAAATAGCTAATTTGAACTCCCACTCGGTAACCGGAGCCGTAAGATTATCATTCATTGTCCCTGTAATCTTCGTGGCCACTTCAGAAAGCACTTCCTTGATATCTTCTGGCTCCGAGGACTCGAATATTTGCCTAAAGTAGCTAGTAGCAATGGCCACCAATCCTTCTTCATCCTCAATAATCACTCCATTTTTCATCTAAAAGCGGTGTGATTTTATTCCTTGCTCTCATTTTCTTTGTTAGTGCATGGAAGAATTTTTTGTTTCTATCCCCTTCTCTTAGCCAGAAAATTCGACTTTTTCGAGAACATTTCTTCAGCCTTAAGAGCATCAGAGAGTTCCTTTAATGCTTCTGCAATTTTTTCCGTTGTAGCATCATCATTAGCATACAAACCCTCAACTTTCTCTTTAAACTCTTCCACTAATTTTGCTGAGTTCACATTGTGTTGTCTCCTCCACTCACTAAAAGCTTTTCGGCAGCTTGAGATATGTTCCATGATGTTTGCATTTGGAGGAAGATCAGGAGACTTCCATCCTTCAAGGATAACTTGGCGTAATTCGTCATTATCCAACCATCTTTTATCGAACACAAAGCTTTTTGGTTTCCTCGTTGGTCTTGTGAGAATACATGCAGGGATCGGACGATGATCCGATCCCCATAAGCTCATATATTTAAAAGCAGAGTGAACAGATTCTTCATGCAAATCCTCATTTTCAACAGCTCTATCCAGGCGACATCAAACAGTAGATCCTCGAGCTCTCTTACCTGTCCATGATAACATATCTCTAGTAAATAGAAATTCCAGCATACCACAATCGCTTATCATCTGCCTAAAAGGAAGAAACGAGCTATCATGTCGTTGACATCCACCTGTTTTTTCGTTATGATCAATGATTTCATTAAAATCTTCTATCATGAACCAGGATCTATTTCTTGTTGTTGAGAAACGCGTAAGACGCTCCCAAACCTGTTCTCTTCGTTCTAATACAGGGTCACCATAAACAAATGTCATATAAACTTTTATTCCATCAATGACTGCCTCAATATCAATCATTTTGTTATTCGAAAATAAAACATTAACTTGAAATTCATCTATAAAAAAAGAGATAAACCTCCACTGAGACCAAGTGGCTCAACGGTATACAAATGATCAAATCCTAAGTCGGCCTGAGTGTTTTGCAACAGCAGCCTTCTATTTTTTCAGTCTCAGAAAGAAACACAAGTCCTGAACGATGCTTCTGACACATCTCCGTAAGGCATCAAACTGTGAGGTCGTTTCCTATCCCTCTATAGTTCCAATTGAGCGTCTTCATGGATTTAATTTTGGGGGTTTTTTTGGACCCCTCAGAACCATTTCCATGACGAGAGCTCTTGCCACCTTTCTTCGAGCTACTGTGTTTTGGTCGACTATGATCTTCAGCTTCCCCATAAGGAGGTAAACTGGCCTGTCGTGGGCGTGGAGAACCCCTACGGAGAAACTCAGCTATTCTGCATGGTAAGCCGAGTGGAACTCTAGATCGTGAAGTACCTTTACTCGATGCTTCCTTACTTGATGCTTCCTTACTTGATGTTGCACCGTTGATTTTAACTCGTTTGGCATCAGCACTAGACCTACTCACCAGATTATGTGAAGAAGACGTCTCCTCCATTGAGTTTAGCTCGTTACCCAGTAGATCATCATTTTGACATCACAATCCATGAATGTCTCTTGTTGTGGAGCTTCCACGATAGCCAAGTCTTCAATATCCATGTCTTGTAATGCTCCAATTATTTGGCCATTTTCATGATTATGATAACCTTGTGCATAGCCAACATCGTATATCAGTAAGTATAAGTTTTTTTCAAATAACAAATTTTTTTTGTGTGATGATGTTGAAATTCATAATGGACCATTCTAGATTCCGATGATATTGAATACAACTCGAACATTTTAGAATGGTTCAATATGACTTGTAAGTTCGAGTTGTTTTATATATGATCTGTAATATATAATGGGGTAGAATTTTCTTTGAGAAAGTAGTGTAAAACATAATTAGAGTGTTCAATATTGATGAGTAAAAACTATTTTTTTAATACACATATTATATTTTGTATGGAATACACAGATTATTTCGAGTTGTTTTATATACAATGTTGTCGAATTTTCTTTGTGAAAGTTACATAATGTATATTGTAAATCACATGTTCAAAGTTGATGATAAGAATGATGTATGTGACTACAGTTCTCTAATGATGTATGTAAATTTCATTAGTGAGTTTTCGAGATTTTGATTACAGTTATAACATTCATGCTGATAAACGTAACGGCATAAATTTTGTATATAGCGAACAAATAATAGGCTTTGTACAAATGTATATGTAACAAGCCAAAGTCATAATTGAGTTATGTTGTGAGAACATCTGGAAGATTGGTTCGAGTACCAAGAATTTTACCTCCAACGTCGGGGAATGTATCGAAACCAGACAAAGGGATTACTTTTCCAGTGTTATCAACGGTGAGTGGGTACTTCAGTAGATGCCCTCGTAAAGGAACAAAACTATTTTCTGTGTATTTCTTCCAGTTATCTTCACTTATCATATTAACTCTCTTCACACATTCTAGGCTTTCAGGTTCTTTAAATATATCATCTATCTTTCCCATGTGCTCTGCCCACAATGACATCCTGTAACCATAAACCTGGCCACGAGGTTGTTTATTCCTGTGGCTCCATGTTTGGTGGTTTTGATATGCTCCCATTGCTATCTCTGTGTCTCGCGATCCTGCCATTGATCTCTGGTTGATATTTGCAGAGCCTAATAACACATACTCATCATCGACTACCATTCCCTTTGCGTGTACATATATCATAAACCGTCGCCATTTTTGAGATGCTGGGACCTGATCAATAATATACACTATGATATTCCTCATATTGAACAAAATAAGGAATTTTTTTTCCTACTAAGATGCAATGTTACCATTTCTTCGCTGCTTGATACACAATTTTTATCAGATGGCAGCTCCTCACGGTTACCTAAACAATAAAAGTTGAGATAGTCTTGAGGGTTAACATTCTCAAGGTTCATGTGCTTTATCTCCCGTGCTATGATCTCATACATCATTTGCATTGTTTGCCCCTACATGAGCGCAAGGATACGAGGTATTAAATAACCAGTACACAAATCGTTAGAACTATTATCTTTTCATGAAAGAGATTTTTAATCTTTTCAGATGATTTTTTATAGTACCTGCCAGTAGAGAATTTCTTGTACAGGCGCCGAAGAAGGATCTCCTTCAGGCCACATTGGAATCACTATGTATACTGCAAATCTTTCTCTCGCCCTTATCTTGCTGGCAATCTTCAGTGCAAGTTCTATGGGAATTAGATTATCAGCACCTACAAAGGAATATAACAGTTAATACAAAATTAAAACTAATGGTATCTGTATTATATTAAACAAGTCGAGTGTGTTCAAAGACCTGCTTCTTTGTAATTTGGCCATACAAATGATGATCCAATAAAATATTGATTCTCGATGTATATAAAGTGTTGTGAAGATCTGATAGCTTGGATGTAAGCTGTTTGTATACTCTTCTCAATCACAAGATTCTTAGCACATACTAGATTCTGTCAATAAGTATAACGCAAAACTTTTTAGTAAAATAGTTTTATTAACACATAGGCAGTCATGCAGAAAAGAAAAGGATAATAATATTAGGTTTCTCTTATGGCAGGACCTGTTCGTGAGCTTTATGAACATCCTTAGGAAATCCTTTCAGTGATCCTGAGTCAATAGACCTGAAGACCTGTAGTGAATAAAAAACAAAGCTATTCATATAAATATCGAAATCTACCTACGAGAGAGCATGTTAGTCGAATTCATAGACAATTAGTATAATGTGTTGCCACAAATTAAGACTTCAACAACAAACTGAAAATGGTATAATGTAATTACCTAAACTTACCTGAACATGCCAGTTTTGCTTATCATCGTCCTTAGAGACCCTTAAAGTATCATTTGTTGAAACTGCTGCAGACGGGCCTAAAATCCACGAGATTCGTTCCAACTTTATCAGAGAATCATCGTGCCAACGAGTCACCTTCTTGAATTTTTTTCCAATCTCAGACCATTTTGTAGCTTTTTTCCAACGTTGCTCAAAGTTTATGAGTATATCGTAAGCTGCTGGCCCTTCAATTTTGCAGTGAAGATCATGCCACGGTTGCCTAGGTGCTTTGGTTCCTCCCTTCCATCCGAATTTGTGCACATATATAAAAGGTCAAACTGTATGCTAAATTGAAAAAATTTCGGATAATCTTTTTCTTATATATCAAAAAGATATATTTGTTAAGTGTTATTGCTATTAGGGGTTTTTGGTGCTATTTGCGGTTATTATGTATTAAAATGAAATGTGTTGCTTTTCATTCCATTAAAACTTAGGAGATTAGAAGAGGAGAAACAGTTTAAAGTTAGAAACATAATATAGACTAAAGTGGAAATTTAAACGTTGTAGTTTTCTTTTTAAAACAGTTTTGTGGATATTTTATTTTAGAACAATGCCTTTAACCATTGTGGAATATGCATGTAGCATTTGGGGAAGTTCTTTTCTTAAAACATGTAGAAACTCTATAAGCGTAAGACTATTTCTAGTGTATTTGTTATTTTCATTTTTTTTTAAATAGAAGGACTCTATAATAAAGATAAGATTTATTCCAATATATTTTTAATAGCATTTTCTAAATATAGAGTAAAAATAGAAGACTTCTATTTATATTTCTATATTTAATGGAAAAATAGAGATAACATGGAACAAATTTGCCTCTAAATACTATTGTAGAAGTTAATACTGAATTAAGTTGTAGATGATCTATGCATTACTTTTAGGAGATTATCATATTTGAGCTAGAACATTAAGTAGTTTAGAAGAATGAAAATAATAAACCTACTGAAAATGTGGGATTGTGGTAATCACCCTGGAAGACCGTGTCTAAATCCTTGAAAAGTCTATGTTCAGGTGTGTCATATCTACCTTCACACAGATCAAGTCCTCCAATAAAAGCAGCTATTTTTCTGTTGTTACCGGATGCTTGTGTGTCAACAATTACACATTTCTGATGATGCGAAAAGACAGTGCCCACAACCTAGTCGATATGCCATTAAAATACTGCAGGATCATCATCATGAAATATATAACTTAGGCAAAATGCACAGTTATGCATCACTGTTATAAAAATCTTTTGAATAATGAGAAAAAAACAAGTAGTAATAGAATCATAACACAAAACATACCTGCTGCTTGAAAATACTAAGCTTACTACTAGCATAACGGGGCGATAGCACACACGAAACTGAAGAGCGCCTAAAGAATTTCCGAGTTTCTTCATCGTGCGTTTGCATTACTCCCGTCTATAACAAGAAGTAAGAAGAAAAATCTCAGAATCAAAGCCTTTAAAATTATTTATTAAACAATTTAATCTATATATCTAACCGAATTCTGAAACAGATTTGTTACCGTGTTAATGAAAAATTTGCTGTGGGAAGTTCTATCATCCCATACCAACAATAGTACCCTGACACCTTCTTGTGATTTATACTTTAGCAGATCACCTAGACTTAGATCCCCGCCATTGGGTAGTCTCGGCGAATGTTCCCTCACCAACTTCACTTTGTGGAAAATCGACCAACCAATAACGTAGACTATGTGGTGAGCCTCCAAAATCGAATGGCAAATGTCTTCCCAGCATCGCTCATGCTGGTACAGAACTCCGTCTTCTAACTCAATTTCTGGCATGTTGTTGTGCACGTGAGCGTCTTGGTACAAAGTGACGTGCCCACCAGTCCTCACTGGAAAATAACAATTAGCCACTCCTGTTGACGTAATCCCATGAGTATAAAGAGGGTTCTTTTCAAAAGGTAAAAATCTCATTTCCAACCGAACAGCAGAATCTGGTTTCGGTGAGCCAATGATGGGGAACCATCCGTTGATTGTCTCCCCCAGTTTAATTTTAGCAGCAGAGACTGTTGCGATTCCGATCAGATCTGCTCCGAATACATCGTTGTCCTTTACATAAAACTCAATTTGAGAGACTGGATGTGCCAATGGAATTTTGAAATGCTCGCTCCAGATAGGATTTTGGGAATTTAAAATAACACGGGTACGCGCTACCGTTGCACCGGCGAGGCAAACAGTTACGTATGGGTCACTAGTGATTATATTGTTACGTGGACGCCTATGGCTACTCTTAGGAGAAGAATAACGCTTATCAAATAAATTTAATGTGTTGAAAACACGACGAATCCTTTCAAAGTGAAGGTCCATGTTGGGCAAGTATCGTGCCTCAATGATTTGGAGTTCAAGATCTCCATGGAGGTAAACTAAACCACTTTGTTTCTCATTGGCCATTGACGAAAAATGCAGAAGCACAGAAAAAACAAAGAAAGGGAATGTAACTTTTACCGTATTGTTACAATTTGAACTTGAAACAAAAAGTTGATACAATTTAAAATTTCTCCAAAGCCGACGGCGGAAAAACCGAAGCCTTGTTAAACTGAAAAGGAGAAAAAAACAAAAAAACAAAAAAAATGTTAGTAATCATTAATCAATACTCTTATTTTATTATACTACAAGAATGAGATATGACACGTGGTAGGTAAGGGTTTGAAAGAGGTAAAACTGATAAACTTAGGCTACGTCGAAAATAGTGCGAGGTTAAAGACTTGTATTTGAATTCTTCAATTACAAACGAGAAGCACGCATGACCAATGTATTTAAAACAAAACAGAATCTAATGAATCACCTGAGTCACATATATCTGTAACTCTAAATGCAGTGGCGAATGTAGAATTGTTTTTAATGGGAGCAAATCACATATAAATTTTAAAACTTCGCTAAAATATGATACTTAATTGGGGAAAATAAATAAACCTATTATCAAATTTTGAAATTTCCATGGTGGCACTTGCCACCTTCTTGGTGTACTTAGATTTGCAAATGTCTAAATAGGTTGATATATGAGTTAATAATTTAGGTGGTTTACTGCATTGACCAGTTGGTCAAAGCCCTATTTTATCAAAAATTATGGGACATTGTGAAAGATGAATTAACTCCTATAATTAATGAATGTCTTTTCGATGAAATAATAGCTAATAGATTAATGGTGCCAATATTTGTCTTATCCTGAAAAAAGAAAAACAAAATGAAATGTTTTATTTTTGACGATCAGTCTTTACAATATGAACTACAACAAAATATCTAAAGTTCTACCCAAAGATTAAGAAAAGTGTAACTGAACCCAATATATGATATCAAGGAAGCTTTTGTTGCTGGAAGACTAGATAATTGACAATGTACTGATAGCACATGAGATGTTTGATGATCTCCATACCAATCACGGCAGAAGAAATAAGTGAATAAAAATAAAGACAGACATAAGTAAAATTTATGATCGGTTGTAATGGAAACTTAGTGCGGCCATGAAGAAAATGGGGTTTTAAGACTTGTGAATTAAGTGGATAATGTGGTGTGTATCATCGGTCAAAAACCATGTCCTCTTCAATGGTCAACAAAGAGGAAATATAGCTCCAAAAGGGAACTGCATCAAGGAGATCTTTTGTCTCCTTTCATTTTTATCCTTTGTATGGAAGGTTTGTTAGCCTTCTTAATGACACGGAATATCAAGGCAAGATAACATGGATGCTCATCTCACACGCTAGTCCTCCAGTATCACACCTTCTCTTTGCTGATGATAGCTTTTTCTTTTGTAAGGCGGAGCTCCGTGAATGCAATGAAGTCATGAAAACAGTTAAGATCTATGGGAAAGCTGCTGGACAGTGTACTGACATCAAAAAATTATCTTTACTTTTTCGTAAGAAGATACTTGGACATGTGAAAGAGGCTGTCAAAAATTCAGCCGGAATTGCAAGTGAGGGGGGGGGGATGGGATCTTATCGAAGGATACGAGAGTACATCAGTGGCTCAAAACGGAAGTTATTTGCATTCCTAAAAGAAAGATTACAAAATCAGGTCACTGGTTAGACATGACGATGGTTATCAAGGGGAGGAAAGGAAGTGCTGATAAAGGCAATCTTACTGGCTTTACCTACGTATGTAATGTCGACTCTGCTACAACCACTAGAGACTTATAAGAATTTAGATAGTGCATTGAACAGTTCTGGTGGAGCTTAAACCCACCTAAAAGAGGCATGCATTGGACAAAATGGGAAAAACTATGCAGATCAAGAGAGAGGGAGGGATAGGGTTCATGATGATCCATGAATTCAACCTTGCCCTACAAGACAAACAGTTGTGGCTATTAGTGCAGTTCTCTGATTCTTTATTAGCGAGAGTTTTAAGGGAAAAACAGTTCAGATGTAGTTCACATTTGAAACTAAACAAGATTGATAACTCCTCATATGGGTGGACAAGAATAATGACAGAGTAGCCATTATTATTGATAGGAATTAGACAAAAAGTACACTCTATGAATGAATTAGGATTTGGGAAGACTTTTGGCTACCAACGATACCAGCTAGGCCAGCTAGACCCACTGCACAGGTGGTCCATCCGATATATGATACCAGTGAGTGAACTGTTAATAGGGAACCCAAAAGATGGAACTCTGATCTACTAGAAAACTATGTCAATCCGTAGGATATCCCATAGATCCAATCTATGGCCATATATAAGTCAAGGATATCACCGCGATGAATATTGCTAGAGCTATAAAAAGAGTGGTATGTTATATGGCAAGCTATCTCATAACACTTAAATTACCCAATAAGCAACTTTATTCTCTCAAAGTAAAAGGTTGAGTTCTAGTACTTAGGGATCAAATCCATAGGGAGAGTAAGCACATAATAAACTCAATACAATTACTGATTAAGCTAGACATGTAAATATATATGAAAGCAATAAATAGAAGGCAATTGTTTGGTTTGTTGTAAGTGTTATGGTATTTTTGTGTAGGGTCGTTTTAGTACTACGGAACACTAGTAGATTTTAATGAAAAGTAAGGAATTGAGGCTAGAAGATATGTTTATTGAGTGTTTTGTTCGGGACTACAATGTTTGGTGTATAAACCTAGCTATAGTCGCCTAAACTCTAATCTCTTACTACGGAACACTCGAGTGGAACGCGCCGACGGAACACTCGAGGACCTTTCTGTTGTTAGCAGCAGATTGTAGAGCCAGACCTCAGAGGAGACGATCTCATGCATCGTCTTCTTTCGTCTCTTCGGTCGAGGACTGGATATTATGACTAGAAGGGTATTATTTCGTCTATAGCTAGCTTTTCGACAGAAAGGTCGACAGAAAGGATATTATTTCGTCTCTTCCAGAAAACTCTAATCTCTTACAACCGGTTAAACGACAGATTGGTCCTCGAGTGTTCCGTAGTACTAGTCGAGGACCTATCTAGTGTTCCTCGCCTAAACTTATGCCTGGATATTTTGGTGCTAACCGGTTAAAGACGACCGAAAGGTCCTCGGGATCTCCGCAGGTGGGTACCACATCAACGGTTAGAGAAAGACGAGCTGTGCGATTGGCGAAAGAAGTATTTTCTCCCTTCTTCCGTTGTCCTTCGCATTCCCATATCGTCGGAGCGTGCTTCCGGTGGTATGCCCAAGGAGATCGCTATTTATCAAGCTTTCTTTGAATCTGGCTTCAGGGGTGACGTGCCGTCGTTGATAGTGAGCCTCTACAACTATTTCCATATCTCTCCATCTCAACTTAATCCTCCGGCCTGGCGCATCCTTATAGCCATCCAAAATCTCGGAGACGAAGAGGGCCTGGCCTTGAGAGTTAGTGAGGTACTCTTCGCCTATCATCTGGCTCCGATTAATGGAGATGAAGGGCGTTTTCATCTTCGTCCAAGATCTGGGCTTACCATAGTTGAGGAGCTTCCCAAGACCGACCTTAAGGGATTGGCTTTTGGGAAGAAATGGCCAGAAAGATATGTCTTCATGACTCTCCCGGGATCTCACTATCGATGGAACTTCGTAGGTAGGAGGTTTTAGTAGATACTCTTTCTGTGAGTTCTGGTAATAGAGCCTATTTGACTTACACTCCTTTTCTTTTCCAGAGTGGACTCATTCTGCTCCTGTCGAAGGTGAGGGCAACGTCCTCTAGGCACGGAAGCTCCCCCTTGAGCGATGCCTTGTAACCCATCTTCTTAGTTTGGAGGTATTGCGTCGTAGCAAGCTATGGGGTAAGTTAACCCTTTGCAACTTATATGTATTCCATTTCCGTATAATTGATCACGGAATATTCCTCAGTAGAAGGCACAAGAGAAGAAGGCTTAGACGATCCGATAATAGCTTTTAAAAAGGCCACCGATGCTATATCGGGAAGGAGGGATTCGTTTAGCAGAAATGCTTCTGGCGATGGAACCACAACCGCCGGGAATAAACGTAGGATGATAAGGAGGAGTGACGATTCCTCCCCATCTCAAGGCGGCAAGCCTAGGGAAGGTGTAAGCACACGATCGCAACGGCCGTCGCTGACCGGATGCAAACGTGGTCGCACGGATGCAGGCTCTTCCTCTAGACAAGGACCCCTCAGGGATTATCCAGCAGGTTCAAGGCGAACTTCTTCAGGTGAGGTGTAATTAAGACCTTATATTATGAATCCCCGGTTTATGAGGCTTGTTTTCTCTCTCATTTGCATCACCTAAAGGACCGAATAGTGGAGGAAGATTCGTCTATGAATCGAGACGAGATTTGGAACTGTCCCGACAGTTATCCGAAGAGAAGAGTAGGCGTGTCGTGAAGGAACTGGAGCTGAGGGACCTTCAAGCTAAGATCCGGGCCATCGAGGGTCCAGTACAAACTGCTTCAGCTGAATCACTTCAATAAAGCCGAGAGAAGCAAGAGTTGGAGGAGACTATCGTTGAACTTCGAGCAGAGGCGGAGACTTTGAAAAACATGATGACTATGGCCGTGAACGGTGCGAGGATCGTCGCCCGTTAGGAAGTAATGAGAGAGTGGCTCAAAGGACAGGCTCAAAAATGGAACTTATCCAAGGAGTTTTCTCAGTATAAAACGGTGGTTCTGGCTGAGGCGGAATTCAAGGGTACCGAACCTCCCTCCTTCGAAGACGAGCTGGCTATTCCTTCATCTAGGTGTGGCAGGTCTTTTTTGAACTTTTTCTTGTAATAGTGGCCCTGCATGGTCTGTCTTTGCCAAGATAGTGTTCTTCGTACGCTTTTCTCGACGTTCCTTGGATTTCGATGGTTTTATCGCTGAATAATACTTATTGTTTTCGCCTTCTTCTTTTGTATTCATTTCTTGGATCCACACCTTCGTAGTTCTCTGACTCTATCCCTTGATCGGAATGGTTCATAAGACCTTTGAGCACGGGTCTTTTTGAAAACAACACAATCTTCTAGGCAGATTCTTAGAATCTAGGACTGGGATCCTGTTGCTGCGTTGACAGCCTAGGGGTTTAGACCTCATTGAGCAAACTTCGTATCTCCGGAATGCAAAGACGTCTAGGTGGACGTATGTTAGGGTCAAAAACGGTTATCTCGAAATTAACGGCTAAAAATATTTATCGTGTGCGGACTTTCCATAAAACAAGCATCGAAAGCAAAACAAGTCGAATAGCTTAAAAACCTATGTTAAAGTCGATCGTTCTTGTTTTACACGATAAACTTTACGAGAAAACCAACTCAGATTTAGTCGTTAAACTTCGATGATACAATCAAGAAGAACCGAGAGACATTAGGTCCTTAGCTGATATGACACGACCATACGAAAGTATACGGAAGAAACGAGAAGTAATCTAAGTTTGGACAGGGCCGAACGACAAGGAATCCGCCTTGAAACTTCAAAGAGCCCGTTCTCTCAAACCGTGAGGACCCAGAAAACGAGAAAGATATCAAATCGAAGCCCTTGCCGAGGTCCTGGCCGCCGGGCGGCTAGCCCCCGTGCTGGCCATGGCCGCCGGGCGGCTAGCCCCGTGCTGGCTCGGGTCGTCGGGCGACAAGATTCCGTGCATAAGTTCTAGGCCCCGGCCGTCAGGAGTCTGTACTTTGCGTCTTTCCCAAGTTTTCGCGGAACGAATCGTTGAGATTCCGCGTACAAAACTCCGTTCTTACTCCAAATAAAGATCGTCGGAAACACTTCGGAAACTCGTAAGATATCAACGGGAAGGAAGATCTTAAATTCTTCGTGCAAAA
The DNA here is from genome assembly GCF_000801105.2 of Raphanus sativus. Classification (NCBI taxonomy): domain Eukaryota; kingdom Viridiplantae; phylum Streptophyta; class Magnoliopsida; order Brassicales; family Brassicaceae; genus Raphanus; species Raphanus sativus. The sequence goes on along the minus strand of NC_079518.1, from coordinate 19,454,345 downwards.
CAGTGATGGTTATCTTAAGACACCACTCATCTCAACTCTACGATGGATTGAAGATCTTCCGAAGAAATCGTAGAAAACAACGGAAGTCCTAGAGACGGCCCGAAAGGGACCAAACGCGATCGGACAGTCCGCTTACGATTATCTGAGATAGATACGGCGATTTACGTTTATCTTTACATAACAAGATAAATGCTAAATTTCCAGAAGGATAAATGTCAAGTTTCTCGAAGATAAATGTCAAGTTTCCCGATAAACATGAAGGCCGACGAAAATGGAAAAAGCCCGCTTCGCGGCCCAAAAGGAGAATAGACCGTCATAAGGAGGAGTATATAAAGCAGCTTGAGGAGAGAAGCAAAGACGAGAAGAAAATTGAGAGGCTTAGAGAGCAGATCCGAGATTTTAGAGCGATGGAACTTAGAACTTAGGTGGTTAGACTAGCAAGGCATGACCTAGGACGTCTGGCCGCCTCTCGTTCTACCTTCATCTTGTCCGCAGACTTCTGTTCCTTCGGAAGAATCTAACAATCATTTTACTCAGAGTTCCGCACATAGAAACCCTAGGCGTTATTCTCGACACGCCCGTTTCTATGACAAACGCTCGTACTAGACGAACTCCGCCAGGCAGTTCGATCTCTTGTTCAAACCCTTCCAACTGAACTACGTCCGACTTGATCCTCGAAAGGGGTACGTAGGCAGCCTTCCTTAAGGTCCAGTCTCAAATCTTAATAAAACCTTTCCGCATTTATTTGATCACTTGTCGTTGGTTGTCGCAGAGAATCCGGACCTTCAGGGAAAGTCGGGTTAACTTGGCTTTCCTCCGTTTTTATTCATTAAAATCGACAGTGCGAATTTCGGTTCCCACAGTTTGGCGCTAGAAGGAGGGGGAGACGGATTACTCTTACTCTTACGGCCGCAAAACGCTTGATCAAATTAATGTCTGGAAATATGAAAGACAAACTCGCAGCTCACATCGACGCTGGTAAAACAACTTCAGCAGTGACTGCTCCTACGACCAACGCTTATGCAAACGGTTATATAAGACAAACGTCCCGAGAACGGACCATCCCAACCAAGTTCGGGTCCTATCAACCATGCACCCCCGTCCAAGTTCCTGCAACACGGTCCTCAGGTCCATGGACACAACCCCCCTCGTTTGGGATTATCGAAGAAAGACTTCGGGAAAATTCATAAAAAGACTTGGTAGTGGAGACGGATTCCTGCCTGCCGTATAAAACGGCTATGGTTAGCTTGAACACCAGTTGCCTTAACTATATGGGGAATTGAAATCCTTTCGGAAAAACCAGCGTCACATCAACGGCTTTTTCTAAAGAAAAATCGTAAAAACGTCTAAGTCCCAAGACAGCCCAAAAGGGGCCCGAATCACGGCTAAACGTACCACATACGATTTTAGGTAGGATCGAGCCCAAGGCTGATCAGTCGTGCTTTCTGTTTCATGAGTAATCTTGGGTTTCTCCGGGTTACCAATCAGCGTTTCTAATGCTAAAATTCGATAACATTTTACGGGACACCTTTCGTAAAATAAATTCTCGAAAATATTTCACGAGACAGCTTTTGCATGATTAAACTCGACAACATTTTACAAAACAGTTCCCGTAAAATTAATTCGACAACATTTTGTGAAATAACTCTCGCAAAATAAAAGGTCAACAACGTTCTAAGAAACAATTCCTTGCTTGAATCAATGTCCAAAAGTCTCGGAAAAAACAATTAAAGAAACCTCGAGAGACTAAGTGTCGATCGAGAAACCTTAAAAAAAACGAGAAAAACAGGCAGGTCCCGCGAGGAAGCACAGTCCCGGGCGGCTAGCACGCCCGTGCTGTCCCTAGGCGCCGGGCGGCTAGCACGCCCGTGCTGTCCCTAGGCGCCGGGCGGCTAGCACGCCCGTGCTGTCCCTAGGCGCCGGGCGGCTAGCACGCCCGTGCTGCCTATAGGCGCCGGGCGGCTAACGCGCCCGTGCTGTGCTGGTCGCCGGGCAACAAAACATTCGTCAAGCACGGCCAATCCTCGTAAAGATTGACCCAAATATTATCCAAACTAATTTTACGAAACAATTTCCGTAAAATTGACTCGATAACATTTTGTTGAATAACTCTCGTTAAATAAAAGCTCAGCAATATTTTACGAAACATCATTCGTGAAGTATAACAAGATCGTAAGCTTCTTGACCTGACCAGTTCACTCATAGCTTGACGAAACAAGAAGCCCCACTCAAGTGACATCTTGCCATTCGTTTTCAGTTGTCTACCCACCTTAGCCTTCTTCGAGTTTCGCCTACTTCTCCTCCCTTTTCTTCAACGATTCTGCAACGATTCTGCACTGTTCCTTCAAGTTTTATCAAAAATCGATTCCCGATTCAGTATCAGACTTATTGAAGACCTTTGACAATGAAACGGTAGAAGACAAAGAGGAACAGACATGAGGCAATCTCGAGTAATCAATGAGACTAAGGTACGTCCGACTTAGAAAATTTTATCAAGGTTTTAATTTTTTCGTAGGAAAGGAATGGGAACGTCTTGTTAACTGCCGTAAAATTTAGGGAACTTAGAACCTAGGTGGATAGTCTAGCAAGCTAAGTCTTAGGCATTTTCTTCCAGTTTCGTTCTATTGTTCCTTGACTGTCTAGGCAGAACGCGCAAACCGATCTAATCTCTCGAAAAACCGAGAAACGATCGCCGCGCATCCTTGGCATACTCTTTCCGCTTCCGTGAGACTAATGGCACGACGGTGAGCTACAAAATTAACGAAATAACCTTCGGTAAGACTTCATGAGTAACACGAAGCAACTTTCGCCAAAAAACGAAATCAAAGTGGAAACATTTCCCGTGTAAACCACGGAAACAAGACTACTTTGACTATCTGCGATTTTCTATCTTCATGAAATCGGTCATCCATTACTTTCGTATAAACATGTTACACAAAAACAGCATAAGGAAAACCAAGATCGGTCTCATGCAAAATGACATCGCAATACGGAAAATTACGTCCAAACAGGAAATAACCCAAAACTGAATCCGAACGTGCTCTTCGTCGATTCCTTAAACTTTATTTCCTCGGATAAAATGAAACAATTTTCATGCGACCAAAGGAAACTTTATACGAAGCATCTATCGTATAACTGAAACCTAAAGTGGAAAATCGTTTCGAAAAGCCATCACCCATAACTTGGAAAACTCTGCTATGATTGGCATGTCTATCTCGACGAACTCTATTCGGCCCTCGGCCAACTACGTCTTTCTATAAAGTCCGGACCTGAATTTGGCATCACCATTAAGGACAATCGTGAACCAATATGACCTTAATGCGAAAGGATCGCGGTCTGATCGTTTACCAACTCCTTGGTTAAACGGCTGAACACAGCCTTCACGCCAAGACAAAACAGCTGAACGATCGCCGCTCCAATCACTTAAGGGCCAAACGATAATCCACGATTTGTCATAAAACGCCAAGTGACCATTACGCGAACAACTCTGTCGCATAGCCCAAAAGCGGAAATCATGCGATAAATTTCTCGTAATAAAATCAGTCCTAACAGCCATACGGTTAACGGAAAAATTTGAACTTAACATCGACTGATTAAGTTCTATACGCCCCGTAAACAAAGCATGAAAAGAAACACTCGTGACAAAGCTCCAAGAGTTATACGAGTCGTCCTTAAAATCCCGGAAGGCCAACACTTCGCGAAGCAAAGCGAAGGTAGACGCTTCTCCCTGGGTCAAATATACGCGACCCCTGGTCCTAATTCCTCGATCAAATTTTATAACTTGCACGTCCAAACTGAAACAACAGTTTCTGACTACGGACATTCGCAAAACATCTCCAAGCCCACGAACATTTGAAATGCGGCACAAGGGAAAATTAACTCGTACACATTTGAAATGTGTACGCTTGTATAATCCCACGTTTTTTGAAGAAACCGGATTTTCGAAACTCTTTACAAACACAGAAACCGAATTTTCAAAACTCTTCGCAAACAAACTCGCCAATCGCTAAACGGCCTCAACAATGGATCCAGTATCCACCAAATAAATCATAAACTATCGCCCGGAAACATTCCGCGATTTCTAAAAGCCCATAGTCCTTTATGGCATAAGAAAAACAAACTTCAAAGCACTGCGAGACGTCGCTTCGTGCCTGAACATTCGTTTTTCGATTAAAACCTTCATACGCCTTCTAAACGGCATCATATCGTTGTTGTTGATCACAACAAACGAACTCTAACGTCCTAAACAAACAAGCCACCTAAGGGTAGGCTCTTTTACATCCGACAAGGATCCCATAGCGCGCTATACAAAAAATCCAAATTTGGTTCAGCACTTCGTAAAGGAAGTAGCTCGATTCGTGCCCAGACAAATCATATAAGCCGATACCACTTCGCGGATTTTAAAACGGTACGAATCAGGTTAAAATCACAAACAGGCAAAACGAAAGCCGATTTGTCATCGCACAGCCTCAGTCTGAGAGTAAACCTAGGTCTTGCCCTAAACCCAGCCTTGCTGGTATCTTAACATCTCATAGGCAAAGCGTCAACGACGCGAGATCCCAAAACTTGTCTCTTCACTCAAGTCTGTACGTTTTCACGAATTTTCGCGTAAATCGTAAACCGCAGGAAAATCTCGCTTTGTACAAACTACGGATACGGTGATCGTCAGGGAGGCAGGAATGAGACGACAACTCACACACTGCCCCTCTAACTTCGACAAACAGAAGTTCTAAACGCAAAATATTTTATAAACGCATACCGCGAGTTCAATACAACGCCCTAAAAAGGGCAGGGACTCAAAGCCACCAACGGCCAGTCCCGAAATCATACATAATGGCCAACCAACGGCCGAAATACAATCAAAATAAAAATCCCCTCAGGGATCGATCAACCTAGGCGTCCTCCGGAACACCGCCTTCATTCTCCGACTCACCCGAAGCAGGAACAGCCTCGCCATCGCCCTCGCCGACCTCTTCACCGCCTTTGTCCGCAACGATTCCAGCATCCTGAACCTCTGGAATTTCCGAACTCGGGACCAGGGTACCCGAGGATGACGGGCCGGCAAGCTCCGTCGCAGTGCAAACTCCCATCTCCTCGAATCGCTGAATCCGCCTCTTAAGATGTCGAACTTCCGAGGACTTGCTCTTCTTCTCCTCCTTCGCCTTGAGCAGCGAGCTCACAGTCTTTCCCAGATCACGCTCGAGATCGCTGATCCTAGCTTCGAGCGTTGACGTCTGGGCAGCATGAGTGCTCTCAATCGATTGAAGCACAGCCTCGGTGCGCTTCAAAGTTTCCCGCGACGAATCCAGCTCCTTGGACAAACGTGTGACCTCCAGTCCGCAATCGCAAGCATCCCGTGGATCAACGATACAAACTGATCACACGAGAGAAGGTGAGAATCAAGGAGTCAACAAAAGAAAGGGGTTTCACGAAATACCTTGGAGCGATGTTGCGATTCGCCGAAATCCTCGCCCTCCTCACTCTTAGTACACCTTTTTCTCTTCGCTGATCCGGCAACCCCAGCTCTTGAACGTCCCTTCGATGGTGGAACAGCGTTGGACGCGGGAAGTCCCAAGACGATCTCCCTCTTCTTTTCTGGAGGAGGAGGCATGACTTCCACCGCATCCTCCGAAACCGCTATCGGCGCGAAAGGGGAGCCCTCAGGGCGTTCCTGGACATCGGGTGCTTGCTCCGGAACGACAATTTCTCCAGCAGAAAGGGACATCGGATCCAAAGGCTGGAATTGTAGAGATCGGGACTGGAGTAACGTCGGGTCCAAGAGCCAGAACCGCGGGATCCGGAGTTAAAGCGACATCGGATCCGAGAGTCGGAGCCACAGAAGTCGGAACGGAAGTAGCACTAGGACCTGCCACGCTAGACTCCATCTCAGCACGGCGTCGCTCCATCTTGTCCTGAAAAGAACTGAACCCCTCGACGAATGTCTGCGTAAGGGCAGGAGCATCCTGCGCCGGCGAGCCTTGGTTAGTTTCACTCATTTTGACATCGGAATCTTTCTTTTCATTTAGAGAGAAAGCCATATTTTCTGAAATTTGAGAAGAGGAGAGTGAGTGAAAAATGAGAGGGGAATGGGGTGCTACTTATAAGAAATCAAAGGTGGTAGAGTTTTTCGGAATAAAATATTCCTAGCCGAAAATTTCGATTTTCAAATCTTCTGCACACAAAATCGCTCCCGCATCATGCATGCTGGGGGGCTAACTGTTGGGGTCAAAAACGGTTATCTCGAAATCAACGGCTAAAAAATATTTATCGTGTGCGGACTTTCCATAAAACAAGCATCGAAAGCAAAACAAGTCGAATAGCTTAAAAAACCTATGTTAAAGTCGATCGTTCTTGTTTTACACGATAAACTTTCCGAGAACACCAACTCAGATTTAGTCGTAAAACTTCGATGATACAATCAAGAAGAACCGAGAGACATTAGGTCCGTAGCTGATATGACACGACCATACGAAAGTATACGGAAGAAACGAGAAGTAATCTAAGTTTGGACAGGCCGAACGACAAGGAATCCGCCTTGAAACTTCAAAGAGCCCGTTCTCTCAAACCGTGAGGACCCAGAAAACGAGCAAGATATCAAATCGAAGCCCTCGCCGAGGTCCTGGCCGCCGGGCGGCTAGCCCCCGTGCTGGCCGTGGCCTCCGGCGGCTAGCGTCCTTGCTGGCCGTGGCCGCCGGGCGGCTAGCGCCCGTGCTGGCCGTGGCCGCCGGCGGCTAGCGCCCGTGCTGGCCATGGCCGCCGGGCGGCTAGCCCCTGCTGGCTCGGGTCGTCGGGCGACAAGCTTCCGTGCATAAGTTCTAGGCCCCGGCCGTCAGGAGTCTGTACTTTGCGTCTTTCCCAAGTTTTCGCGAAACGAATCATTGAATTCCGCGTACAAAACTTATGTTCTTACTCCAAACAAAGATCATCGGAAACACTTCGGAAACTCGTAAGATATCAACGGGAAGGAAGATCTTAAATTCTTCGTGCAAAACAGTGATGTTTATCTTAAGACACCACTCATCTCAACTCTACGAAGGATTGAAGATCTTCCGAAGAAATCGTAGAAAACAACGGAAGTCCTAGAGACGGCCCGAAAGGGACCAAACGCGATCGGACAGTCCGCTTACGATTATCTGAGATAGATACGACGATTTACGTTTATCTTTACATAACAAGATAAATGCTAAATTTCAAGAAGGATAAATGTCAAGTTTCCAGAAGATAAATGTCAAGTTCCCGATAAACATGAAGGCCGACGAAAATGGAAAAAGCCCGCTTCGCGGCCCAAAGGAGAATAGACCGTCATAAGGAGGAGTATATAAATCAGCTTGAGGAGAGAAACAAAGACGAGAAGAAAATTGAGAGTCTTAGAGATCAGATCCGAGATTTTAGACCGATGGAACTTAGAACTTAGGTGGTTAGACTAGCAAGGCATGACCTAGGCGTCTGGCCGCGTCTCGTTCTACCTTCATCTTGTCCGCAGACTTCTGTTCCTTCGGAAGAATCTAACAATCATTTTACTCAGAGTTCCGCACATAGAAACCCTAGGCGTTATTCTCGACACGCCCGTTTCTATGACAAACGCTCGTACTAGACGAACTCCGCCAGGCAGTTCGATCTCTTGTTCAAACCCTTCCAACTGAACTACGTCCGACTTGATCCTCGAAAGGGGTACGTAGGTAGCCTTCCTTAAGGTCCAGTCTCAAATCTTAATAAAACCTTTCCGCATTTATTTGATCACTTGTCGTTGGTTGTCGCAGAGAATCCGGACCTTTAGGGAAAGTCGGGTTAACTTGGCTTTCCTCTGTTTTTTATTCATTAAAATCGACAGTGCGAATTTCGGTTCCCACAACGTGTAGGTTTGTAGGAAGGGTTGGCCCCCTTGGAAAGATATCAGAGTCTAGGACATGGATCCTGTTAGTAAACTGACTGAGCCCTGAAATAATTAGAGAAGCATTAGATCTTGTAATCCAATATTAAAAAACCTGAGTTTTAGTTTTGGAATAAAACATCCTTGCTTAGAACCCTAGAGTTCTAACTCGGTTTGAATCCTGGGGTTCTTGAGCCATAGAACCCGGAGGTTCTTAAGGCCATGAACCCTGAGGTCCCTTACCTAGGCCCGAAGGCCGTTTTATTGAACCCGAAGGTTTTCTCATTGAACCCTGAGGTTTCTGAGTAGTGGGGTTTAATCTTTAGGTCCTAGGACCGGAGGTTGATGCCTTTGAGCCCTGAGGTCCTTGGCAAACCCGAAGGTTGGTATTTGGATTCAAATATCCTTGAACCCTGAGGTTCTTATTAGATCCAAAGATCATTTAGACCCGAAAGTCCTTGATCAACCCTTAGATGATCTTGAATCCGGAGATTCTTTACAGACCTGGAGGCTGTATTGAACCCGAAGGTTCTTTATAGACCCTGAGGCCGTGTTGAATCCGGAGGTTCTTTTATAGACCCTGAGGCCGTACTGAACCCGGAGGTTCTTCATAGACACTGAGGCCGTATGCATTATGGGAGGTTTGTGATCGTATTCTGCTCCCCATGGGAGAACCACTACCGATCTTGTTATTGAGAAACCGCACTCTGCCACCCGGAGGTATAGGCCACTCTCATGAATCTCAATGCTGCACTCTACCTTTCTGTAGAAAAGGTCACGCTCAGACTTACGGTGCTAGTGTGGGCCTGCCCCGCGGAGCGACTTCACACCAACACACTACTTTCCACGTCTGGGTTAATAAGACCTGTTCCTTATATGTCGTACACCCATGAGAGTAATCTCCCTAGTATATGGGGTTTGCTAAGATATATGGTCCTTTAGGGCCTGACCTAATGATAGTGCTCAAATTACCCAGTAGAGCTTACGCTCTCAAATAAGAGGTACATCTGTAGTACTTAGGGATCGAATCACGAGGAACTAGGGAACCAATTAAATAAAAGTAACAATTCCTAAAATGAGCAAGGCAGTTGCTCTAACTAACAATATGATGGGTTGTTTAAATGTGATAAAGAGTGCTAGACATAGGGTTTCAATTCAGGAATGGAGATTATAATCTCTATAAATGCTTTAACAAGTTGCTTGCATGATACTATAGATCTCAGCCGCTTAACTCAAGTGAAGTATCACTGGTTAAATAATCTAGATCTCTGGCCTCAACTGTCGTAATGTTGGCGCAGAAAAAGAGTCGGTCGATATCATTTTGAGATATCGAGCGATACACCTTTCGCAGCACCGATCGATTCACCTGTCGGGATATCGATCGACGGCTTCTAGATCTGCCTAGGCGCGAGCCGAGTATGAACACAAGGTCTCAAGGAGGAGCTGTCGCTCTTCTCAACGGGAGACAGGCAAGCTCAAATGGATAATTCAAGATAATCAAAGATCCTAGTGATCTATGTTCTAGTTAGCTAATCTAAAACAAGCATAGGGTGCAATCCATTTGATGAGTATCACAACTTAGCAATTATAGTTTGGGGCTAATCCCACAAACCTATTTGAACCCTAGATCTAACAAGTAGACTACTCAGACATAGCTAAGCAATTCATAACAATAGATAGATAAAAGAATTGCATAGATAGAATAAAGTAGAAATACAAAAGGAGATGAGAAATCTTTCCAATCTCTCAAAACAAATAAAACTCTAGTCTCTCTCTCACACTCTCTGCTTTTCTCTTGAGGGTTGTCAAAAGCTTGCTTCTTTCGAAGGTTGCCGTAAAAAAACACTTAATAGGAATATTTGAGCATTTCCATTAGGTTAAAAACTCGTCAGGGGCAATCTCGTAATTTGGTGAAGTCTTGGTGAAGTAGTCGGCTAAACCATTTCGTCTTCGATATCGATCGACAACACTGGATGTGTATCGATCGATTATAATCTTCTAGTACGCGGATCTTCTCAGCTACATCGATCGACAACTCAGGATGAGTATCGATCGATTATAATAGCAATGTTGACTTCCGACTTAGTCTTGAATGGTCAACTGGATATACCATCTCTTGTACTCCAAAATGCTCCAAAAACATCAATTTCTCACAAAATGTTCCTGAACCTGAAAACATACCTAACAGGCTAGAAAACAGATTAAATATATAATAAAATACTAGTATACCATGGTTAAAAACGGGTAAAATCCATGGTATATCAACTCCCCCAGACTTAAAAACGGGTAAAATCCAGTAGTCTTTGGAAAAGGTTTGAAAACAACAGGAACTCAAAGATTCAAAATATTGAAGTCATCACTCTATGGGGTTGCAATTCATGTCTAAACATCCTAATCACAAAAGTTCATTATGCCTTATCCTAGCTTAGCAACCAAACTCATCTAGTCAACAACTTAGCAAATCTCATCTGACATTCCCCTCTACTAACCTCATTTCTTAACATAAAATAAAAGTGCAGACTTTACCTTGGGAGTATCGATCAAAGGACACATGGGTTCAACTCAAACAAGTATCTGAACACACATGTAGTCTTCTCTGGTCCCTTTCTCCCCTCTTCTCTCTTCTCTGAATCTCTTATTAGTTTCAATTTCAACAGGTTTCGATGCCACATAGGTCATCTAGTCCATTTCATTGACATTTGCATTGTAACTCATACATTTTTGGCAAAGTGTAGCGAATAATGGGGTTCGGTACTTAACCTATCCCTTGTTTCCACAATGTGTGATCATCCTTGAGATTTAGAATACTGGGGTCGCGGGAGACACTCCTACCCCTCTGCCTCTCATTTCAATCTTTTATAACATAAAGTTAGATCTCGAGACGCTGAAGAGAGAGAAGGAAGGGAACCAGAAACACACAGACTTTTTACCTTCCAGACTTGTAGGAGGATTCTGATCATGTGATTTCCAAGCCCCAAGACAAGCAAATAAGTCAGTATTAGTGTTGGAGGTCAGCTTTGGTTCCTTCAAACAATCTTAGCTAGTGAATATAGATGGCAGGTTGATCCACTTTAGCATCTTTAGTACTATCTGTAATCAGTAATCTAGAATGGTCCTAAAGAGTGGCCAGACAATCAAATATAAATCTATATCAATGTTCCTATTTAATACTTATGCGAAAAATAATTTTGAAAAACAATTTATAAAAACCATAATAAAAACACATATTAGTAAACTCCCCCCAGACTTAAATTACACTGTCCCAGTGTAACACAGCCGGTGGTGAGGTAAATAAAATAAATCATAATTAATAAATATAACAAGTTAGAATGAATAAACTTGATGGACAAGGTGTCGATCGATTGGTGTACGTCGATCGTTAGTAATGGTCGTGTGGTGTCGAGCGATATGAATGGTGAGTGTCGGTCGATGGAATCATCATTCTACTTGGATCAAATAGTGGGTTGCCTCCCACTCAGCGCTTTGTTATAGTCATCTAGCTTGACTGTGGTAGGTGAGTGACTCATGGGGTGCAGTGGGGGTTGTTGTTTGCTGTTGGGCAAACATTTCCCTCATCTTTGGACTTAGCACCAGTGAAGCTTCTTGTGACATCATCTGAGCCTGTCCTTGTAGGATATATCTTTGCTAAATCTGCTTTGATGACTAGCAACCTTCTGACCAAATCTTCAGTGTCTACCTGATGCTGATAGAAATCAAATCTTGAATCCTCAGGTAGTTCTTCATGTTGTTCGTTTTCGTGCTGGTCTTGAATCTGTTGATCCTGATCTGCCAAGGATTCTGTATCGATCGATGCTACAACTTGTGCGTCGGTCGTTTCGCTGGGATCTCTGTCGGTCGACTCAGTATCATCTGTGTCGATTGATTCTGAGCGGTCGCCTTGGTACGCAAGAATTCTCTGCATATTGCTTATCTCATTCTTCAATAGAACAGTAGCTCTACAGAGGTTGGTCACTCTTTCGTTGAGGGTGTTGTCAATGTCATCACTTTGTTCTATGAGTCTCTCCTCCATAGAATTCAGGGCTTCGTACAGCTTATGTTTGATCTCATAAACTTCTGCTGTGGAGCATGCTCTCTTTGCTGGTGGTGGCTCGATGTCGATCGATATTAGTCTAGGCCTGTCGATCGATGTCGCGGTTCTGTCATGACGACCAAGATGATCGTGAACTATGCTCATGTCTCTTTGTAGCTCGTTCAGCTGTCGTGACAGTGTATCCAGGTATCGCATGATAGGTGAACTTAAAAGATCATGCTTCTCTTTGTATGCTTTCATCCTATCTTCCAGTTCTGTGATCCTTGTGTCGATCGACGGTGAATTCAGTGTGTCGATCGATGAAAAAGTAGCATTCTTAGCTTGTTCTTTCTTGCGAATTGATGCTAGCTCTTTCTGTAGAAGATCGATCCTCTTGCTGAACCATTCGACATTGTTGTTGAGAGGGCTGTACACGTCTCCAATCCGTGTATTGATGTAAGCAACCTCCCATTCATCTCTCTTAGGTGATGAACATTCTGGTCGGTCCATGGATGTAGTCTTGACGATGTCGATTGATGGTACACGTACTTTGTCGGTCGATACTGGTGGCGTAACCTCTTTCTCAAGCATGGTTAATATGTTTCCAAGCTCCACTCTTACCTCAGCAATATCACTCTGGAAGTCCTTGTAACTGACATCCAAAGGCTGGAAAGTGTCTTCCACCAATGTGTGCATGTTTGCCTCAAGGTGTGCCTGCGCTCTCCATACATCAGTCACCATATCATCTATCTCCTCTCTACTATAGGGTACTGCTGGTGGTATGTATGCATGGTAAGGGCGTGTGTGTACTGGAAGGCGTAAGCAACCTCTGTGAAAAAGGGAGGCTCTATCCAGAATTCTCTTTACTTGCTCCTTGGTAACATGGATGATCTCACCATCAACTCCTCTAGCATAGTCAAACTCATCTCTGTAGACACCATATTCATCCTTAGCTTCCCATTTGAATCTCCTCGATCCATCAGTATTGAAGGCACGTTGTCCAAACTCCAATCGTCTGTCGGGCGATCTGACTCTTGGTCTGTCGATCGATCCGGGATATCCGCCGTCGATCGATGGTGTTGAAACGATGTCGATCGATGGTGAATTCCTAGGTTGACCGAAGTGTTGAGGAACTGTATCCTCCCTTGTGTTGGTGTTGTGGTTGTCCTGGACGTGAGTGATATACCATGAATTTCACCCGTTTTAAGCCATGGTATATAAGAGTTTTCTATCATATTTACTTCGTTTTCAAAGTATTTTAGAGTATTTTCAGGCACATGTACCTAATTGAAGAAAGCAATATTTTTGAGGCATTTTTAGAGTATTCTCACGAATGAAGAATCGACCGATAGGAAACATGCGAGATCGGACGATTAGAGTCAATTACAATCGATCGACAGAAATCGAAGAGTGTCGATCGACATTAAGCCATTCGATGGATTACGATTAAGAAGATTTTCAAGCATCATAAGTGTGCTATTTTTACACAATTAGTCCCTGGCCGCCTGTTAGGCTTTATATACTAGGGTTTTGTATCATTTTAGAAGCAGACTTGCCTAGAGACCTATTGGAGAAGAGAAGCAATTTGGATACCTTAGGAGAAGATTTAGAGTTGGAGAGATAGATCTGAGACTGCAAAACAGAGAAGAGCTTGAACTCCCTTTTTATCTTACTCATTACTCTTTGTGTTCCTTATTTCATATTAAGTTTTATTCAAATCATCATGATCTTGTCTCTCATGAATATGTCTGAGTAAACCTAATTGTTAGATTTAGGCTCTCATAAGGGTGAATCATGTGATGAGATTGTGATATCTTTTAGGGTTGTTAAATTAGTTCTTTCACTTAGACAAAAGTCATATCGATCGACTCTTTTCCGAGATCAACAAACGACAGTTGAGATCCGGGATCTAGTAAAGGAGACCCTACTGGTCGTACCAATTGATTGAGTTCAAAGGACTAAAGCCCTAATGTCGCTTTCAAACTGCATAAATTCATACCTGAGAAATACCTGAATCTAGCTATTCTCCTCATTTAGAAACAACCTTCACTTCAGTTACTGAACAACTCCCTTGTCACATTAATATTTACTGCTTTAAACATATAAAACCTTAAGTCTATCTTTATTTCTATCTAATTAAGCCTTCAAGTAATCCTAGAGTCCTTGTGGATTCGATCCCTAAGTACTACATCTGAACCTCTTATTTGAGAGAGTAATTCACTTTTTAGGGTAATTTGAGTGATATCAAATTTGGCGCCGTTGCCGGGGACTCTTTCTTATTACTTTTAGATTTAATTTAGAATTTAGCATAGACTTTGTTACTTTTGCTAATTTTTCTATTCTTTTGTTTTACAACACAAAGGATGGAGAACACAGATGTCGGCCAAGCATCGATCGTTTCATCCGGAACGGTATTGATCGATACCACTCAGCCGGAAGCAGGTAAGTACCTTCTTACCGATGCTAATAATGAGAAAGTAGTCCAAACTGAACCAATAGGTCAATCAAGCAACATTTCTAGCCAAACTAATGAAAAACAGGGGACTGAAATCCCTGTTAAGTCAAACTCTACCTTGAACATAGGTAAAGAAATTAAATTGCCCTTGCAAGACTACTTAAACCCCGATAGGACCTATTCCAATAGGTCCGCTATCAGAATACCTGACGACGTCACCTCGAAAACCAAGTTTGATGTTGATTATTATAATATGATGCATCGAAACCCTTTTAAAGGATCTTCTCTAGAACATCCACAAGACCACATCGAGGGTCTAGAGGAATTAATTCCGGACGAGTATATTCGTTGCAGACTTTTTCCATTTTCATTAGAAGGAGGAGCCTTGAGATGGCTAAACTGTCTACCAAGAGGATCCCTGACTAGCTGGAAAGAGATCATAAATGCTTTCCTTAAGCAATTCTTCGATGATACTCGTTATTGGGATGTGAGGAGGTGAATCTCTACCTTCCGTCAAGATCCTCAGGAATCATTCAAAAATGCATGGGAAAGATTCAAGAGTTACGAACTCGAATGCCCCCACCATGGTTATCCAGAACCACAATTTCTTAAGATCTTTTACAAAGGTGTTATTCTGAGCTATAAGACAACGCTTGATACAACAAGCGAAGGGAATTTCGTTACTAGAAATCCTATGGAATCAAGACGCTTAATCGAAAACATGGCAACAGGAAGATCTTATGAAGAGATGAATGAAGAAAAAGAAAAAGAAAAAGTTATAATCTCAATAGAAAATACTGAGTTAGCCGAGATTAAAAATTCTATAAATTCGCTTCATTCCCTTCTAACAGATCGAAACCCACCTAACCTGTGCCAGTACTACAATAAAACTCCTCCTATATCAGACAATGAGCTCGACTTTATAGAAGAACTAGATAATACTGGTCCTCATTCTGTGTTTAACGTTGACAGCTTTACACGAGACTATGAAATCTGTATACAGTCTCATACTGGAAGAGAAAAGTACAATCTAAAACATGCTCTTACAGAAAACCGTAAAATGAAATCCGAATTCAACAGGAAAGTAAATAGTGTTTACGATGAGCTAAATCAGAAGATGGATTCTCTAATTGAACACCTACGGGGAATGGAAGACAAAATTGCTAACCTTGCAACTACTCTAAAAAGAGAGACAGGTCGTCTTCCTGGAAGGACCGATGCTAACCCTGGAGCAAAATGCCAGGCATATGCCGTGATGTTACGAAGCGGAAAACACCTTGAAACGAATCCCAGAGAAGATGCCAGCAATAAAAAATTCATCGATAACGCGGGAAAAAGCAATTCCAACCCCATAGAACTTCTCGACAATGACTCCGACTCAGGAACATCAGAACAAAGGAAAAAATCTTCAAATAAAAAGAATCAAGGGAAAACTATAGATTTAGACAAAGAGAATCCCGATGCCGAAGTCGAAATCGACCATCTGGACGAACCAAATGTCGATCGATCCTCTGGGAAAGAAAACGATCGACCGTCTAGCGGCACCAGCAATAGCAATACACAATCTACCGAAACTGAAAGAGTCTATAGAACTCCTCCCCCATTTCCTCCAAACAAACCACAAACTAAGAAAGCATTGGAACATGCAATCTGCAAAAAGGCTTTCGACAAAATCACTCTCGAGATGTCCCTCAGTGACGCTCTTAAGATAGCCCCCTCGGTGAAAAAGTACGTAAAAGATATGATATCCTCGAGTGGAGAACAAAGCGTCATGCTGGTGTCAGAGGAAGTAAGTGCGATGATACAAGGAGAAACTTCAATCAAAAGGTCTGACCCTGGTAGTTTTGTCCTAGATTGTAAGATACAAAACGCATGTTTTCCTCGATCTCTATGTGATCTTGGTTCTAGTGTAAACCTCATGCCATACTCTGTGGCAGTTTCACTAAGATATAATAAATTCGTTCCATCGCCTATTACGCTAGTCTTAGCTGATCGTTCTATTAGGGTACCTGAGGGAATCCTCGTAGATGTACCAGTCAAAATTGATGATTGCTTCATACCAGCAGATTTTGTCGTACTCAAGTATAAACAATTGCCGCAAGACCCCCTTATATTAGGTCGGCTCTTTTTGGCTACAGCAGGAGCAATAATAGATTGTAAAGGAGGAAAGATTAACTTAAATGTCGGAGATATATCAATGAACTTCGACATGGAAAAACTAGTAAAACGTCCTCTGATAGACGATCACGCTTTTTACACATAAGAAGTTTCTGAGCTGGAGAAAGAATACCTTACGGATATATGTGCTACCAATTCATCATAAGACACATTCACTCCTGATGAACAAGAAATTCTGAACGTAGATAGTAGAACAGAAGATTATGCAAACCTTATGGACGCAAGTATCGGAGATGCAAATGAAGAAAATGATGATTCTGAAATCATTACGGATCAATTCCTTAGGGAAACTTTTAATCGTTCATTCTCTTCATCGACCAAATGGACTAAAGAAAAAGCACCCAAGGTGGAACTGAAACCACTTCCAGCTGGCCTGAAATATACATTCCTTTGCGATAAATCATACCCTGTCATTGTTAACGCTAATCTCACGAATGGAGAGCTTGCGCTTCTTTTAAACAAGCTGCGTAAGTATCGGAAAGCGATCGGGTATTCTCTCGATGATATTCCCAGAATAGCTCCTGACCTTTGCATGCACCGCATCCACCTCGAAGAAGGTGCAAAAACATCTATAGAGCAGCAAAGGAGACGCAACCCAAACCTAAAAGAGGTAGTGAAAAAGGAAATAATTAAACTTCTGGATGCTGGAGTTATACATCCTATCTCAGATAGTAAAAGGGTAAGCCCTGTGCATGTTGTACCAAAGAAAGGTGGGATCACAATGGTTAAAAATAATAAAGATGAACTTATTCCTACACGCACTGTCACTGGACATCGAATGTGTATTGATTACATGAAACTAAATGCTGCTACTAGGAAAGACCATTTTCCCTTACCTTTCATCGATCAAATGTTGGAAAGACTGGCCAACCATAAATATTACTGTTTTCTTAACGGATATTCGGGATTTTTCCAGATACCGATACATCCTGAAGATCAAGAAAAGACAACTTTTACTTGTCCTTACGGAACATTTGCATATCGCAGAATGCCATTTGGACTATTTAACGCACCAGCCACTTTCCAACGTTGCATGATGTCGATATTCACAGATATGATCGAGGATTTCATGGAGGTATTTATGGACGATTTTTCGGTTTACGGATCAAGTTTTAAGGATTGCCTGGACAACTTGTGCAAGATATTGGAAAGATGCGAAGAAAAGAATCTTGTCCTCAACTGGGAAAAATGCCATTTCATGGTAAACGATGGTATAGTCCTTGGACATAAAGTCTCCGCAGCTGGAATAGAAGTAGACAGAGCTAAAATTGAAGTAATGACTGGTCTACCGGCACCCACAAATGTTAGAGACATAAGGAGTTTCCTCGGACATGCCGGATTTTACAGACGATTTAAAACAAGATTTCAGTAAAATTGCTAGACCTCTGAATTATCTTTTATGCAAAGAAGTTAAATTCGATTTTATACCAGAAAGCGAGGAAGCTTTCGAAGCACTAAAGAAATCTCTTATAACTGCCCCAGTCGTACAACCCCCGGATTGGAATCTCCCTTTCGAGATTGTGTGCGATGCGAGTGATTTCGCAGTTGGAGCGGTTCTAGGACAACGAAAAGATAAGAAGCTGCACGCTATATACTATGCGAGTCACACACTCGACGAAGCGCAACGAAATTACTCTACCACAGAAAAAGAGTTACTAGCAGTTGTTTATGCTTTCGAAAAATTCCGCCAATACTTAGTTGGAGCACATGTTATAGTCCACACTGATCATGCTGCCATCAAATATTTAATGTAGAAGAAAGATGCTAAACCAAGACTAATAAGATGGATTTTACTACTCCAAGAGTTCGATATCGAGATCAAAGATAAAAGAGGAGTAGACAACGGTGTCGCTGATCATCTTTCCAGGATTCGAATTGAGGATAAAGTTCCTATAGACGATTTCTTTCCTACAGAGAATATAGCTCTTTTGGAGACGCCATTCATAGGTCACATATCGCTCATATCTGACGGATTGCTGGACGAATCAAATGGCAAATTGACAACCGACACTACTGATGTAAGATCAATCATATCCATCAGCGACAGAACATCAACAGAACTTATTGACATACCAGTTAAGGTAGCTTGTAATGCTTTGAATCGTAACATATCTGATGTCTCTCTACAAGAAGCAAACGCGATTGGACGGAACATCAAAGATCGCCCTTGGTATGCCGATATAGTCAACTATTTAGCCGCTGATTTTGAACCAGAAAATTTAAAAGGTTATGAAAGAAAGAAATTCTTTCGTGAAGTTCAGAGATACCATTGGGATGAGCCCTATCTCTACAAGCACTGTTCTGATGGCATATATAGAAGATGCGTCTCTGAAGCTGAAATTCCGAACATTATTTACCAATGTCACAACTCTGATTACGCAGGACATTTCGCCACTTTTAAAACAGTTTCCAAAATTCTCCAAGCAGGATTTTGGTGGCCAACAACATTTCGCGATGTTCATGCTCATATAGCACAATGCGACAGATGTCAGCGGAGAGGAAAAATAAGCAAGAGACATGAGATGGAACAAAAATTTATCTTGGAAGTAGAAGTCTTCGACTGTTGGGGAATAGATTTTATGAGTCCTTTCCCATCTTCTTATGGCAACAAATATATCCTGGTCGCTGTAGACTACGTCTCAAAATGGGTTGAGGCAGTTGCTTTGCCAACTAATGATGCATCTGTAGTTATCAAACTTTTCAAGAGCATTATCTTCCCAAGATTTGGAGTTCCCAGAATAGTCATTAGTGACGGTGGTCACACTTCATCAACAAGGTTTTCGACCGATTGCTTGAGAAGAATGGTGTCCACCATCGAGTAGCTACACCCTATCACCCACAAACCAATGGACAAGTGGAAGTTTCGAACCGACAAATCAAGGAAATCTTGGAGAAGACTGTCCGAATAGACAGGAAAGATTGGTCTCGCAAACTAGACAATGCCTTATGGGCATATCGGACCGCCTATAAAACACCACTGGGAACGACACCCTTTCACTTGCTGTACGGAAAATCATGCCATTTACCAGTTGAACTGGAGCACAAGGCAGCCTGGGCAACCAAATTATTAAATTTTAATATTAAGCCAGCTGCCGAGAGATGACTAATTCAGCTCAACGAGCTCGATGAAATACGACATTTGGCATATGAAAATTCGAAGTTATATAAGGAACGAACAAAAGCATATCACGATAAGAAAATCATATCTAGACACTTTGAACCGAATGACCAAGTTCTCCTATATAACTCCAGATTAAACCTTTTCCCTGGAAAACTAAAATCTAGTTGGTTAGGACCTTTTACCATCAAGGAAGTAAAACCTTCCGGAGCACTAACGATCGTTAGTGAAGAAGGCGACGAGTTCACAGTAAACGGGCAGCGAGTAAAACATTATTGGGCCAAACCACCAGATATAAAGCCCCTTTCGCTGCTACCACCCGATGATAACTAAAAACAGTTATCCTAAGTCAAGCTAAAGACTTTAAACTAAGCGCTGAATGGGAGGCAACCTATTTTTATTTTTATTTTTAATTCATTTTTCATTTAATTTTTTCATCCTTAGGTTTAATTTTTTTCTCATTTTAATTTTTATTTATATTCATATTTATTTTTACTTAATTCATTTAGTTAGAAATTTTAATCACTAGTTAGTGCCATTTTCATTATTTTCAAAGCATTCACTTCCACATATGCATAAAAATCGATCGATATCAACAAGTTCGTATCGATCGACACGGGGATGTCGAGGCAACTTCTCATTTAACTCGACATCCGCCTCTTCTTTCCTTATTTCACAAACCCTAGCCGAATCCTAAAACTCCCTTTCTCTCTCGATTCTTGACGATTTCCGTTGAATCTTTGCCCAAAACCACTCGATTTCAAGCCCTCCATCTGTTTTCATTTGCATTTCTCTCATTATCCAAGGTATTGGTCCGAAATTCTCTTTGGATTGAAACACTAAGGTTTGGGTTTTGAATTGAGAAAATCGGGTCGATTTTGTGCAATTCTAGGGTGTTTTAGATGTTTAAACTGGTTATCTAGGTGCTAGGATAGTTTGTTATGCTCCAATCCTCTCTTTCGATTTGTTTTCGTATGAACTGTTGAATTGCAGGTTTCGCGAGTCGCTATCGATCGACACAGACTTTGTCCTGTCGATCGATTTCCGATTTTCTGATGAACACTGATTTGATCTGTCGATCGACACACACGAGTGTGCATCAGTCGATATTACTCTTTTTCGCGAACCAATGCTAACTTACTCATTTTACTTTTCTTTTCAGATGAGCACATAATTGGACACTGAGAGAGAGAGGAGGACGAAGAGGAGGAGTGATCCCGCTGGCCCTTCAAACCGCCGGCAACCTCGAGTCCCGAGGGATGACGAGAGGCCTCCATGGCCACATGAGGATAAGACCCCCATCGCTTACAGGGAGGGTCGCGACTTCTCGGATCCGAGGGCAGTCATCTCCAGCAGAGAGTGTCTCGATAGAGAGCTCACAGAGTAGTGGGACGACTACTACAGCCTGCACTACAACGCCTGGATCGATGTCGACATCGAGCCTACACGCTTCATTGACCCGGAGGTCACACACAAGATGCGGATCCAGGATGATCTGTACGCGATGATTGCTCAGCTCGGGTTGGGCACCATAGCCACGCACGCCTACGACCTACACGTTCCGTTGGTGCGCCAGTTCATGGCCTCTGTCCGTCTCACCTACCGCCATGACGGTCCTAAAGTCGTGGGCGACGGCGTTCTATCTTTCTTTGCTCGAGGGAAGAGATACTCGATCACCATCCCCCAGATCTGCAGCATCTTCGGTTTTGAGGAGGATGCGACATCTTGCAGGTTCTCGCCTCTCCCTGGTGCGAGCGACTTCTGGAAGATCATAGGCACAGTCAGAGCGGCTCAGCGACTCAGTCTGACGTTCGTCACCCGACTCTCCACTACTTCCTACGGGCCATTGCCAACACTCTGTTGTGCAAGATGGAGCCCAACAAGGTGCGCCTACATGATCTCTCACTGCTCTTCCCAGCGGTGAACAGACTGGTTGATCTCTCTCACCTCGACACTGCCGGACTGGTTGTCCCCAACCTTGGAGCTCTCTTCGCCGAGCATCTTATCTCACTGAAGAAGAAACCCTTCTCAGGCTCGGGTAGGAAGAAGGAGAGTGTGGGTAGTCTTTTCACACCGATCTTTGAGTTCTGTGGTGTCCGTCTGGAGAGGAGTACCGCAGACCGCCACCATCTCTTCATGGACGAGCAGCATCTGATGAACTGCGGTTGGCTCAAGGAGAGCCTTCTCTGGTTCTTCAGGATTGACCGTCGCTTCCGTATGTTTCAGCTCCCGCATGCATCACTCACTGACTTCGACCATCAGGTCGACAGGATCCGGTTCAGGCCCGACGACGAGTTCCTATTGGATCTCACCACCGAGTCTCGCCAGGAACCGATGGAGCGTGGCGTTGGAGGATCGCAGGCAGCACCCGCAGCTCCCCTTCCTGACTTCCCGGACATACCTCACGTCCCGATGCCTGAGGCAGACTTTCAGAGGACGGTCGTGAGTGCTCTTCGAGCCATCTGGGCTAGAGTCACGCGACCACCATGTGCGAGCAGGAGGAGTGTCAGAGCAGCAGACCCATGACTATCTCACCAGTACCAGCGCGAGGAGGACGAGGAGGACACCGACTAGCCTTCTTACCTTATCTCTTTATCTTTCAGACTTTATTTTTATGTTTATGTTTCGGATTTGCAGGATTTATGTCTTTAAACTTATCTATGTTTTATGTTTCTGCACTATTTCGTATGTTTAATTTTCTTTGTGTTTGGACTGACAACAGAGCTAACTTGAGCGCCAAGCTAGACGAGTTAGTGAGTTCCGTGCTAACACATTATCACACATTCTGTCTTCACCTGTCGATCGATACCATCTCCGGTACATCGATCGACAGGAAAGCAGAAAGGTACGACACTTTGCTTCAATATCTACACTTCTAATTTTTTTCTATTTATACTTCTCCTACTTATTATTACAACGAGACGGTGTAATTTAAGTCTGGGGGAGAGTGTTACTAACATTTATCTTTTATCACCTATTTTTCAAAATTAAAATTGTTTTTCGAGTCAAAAAGGAAATATAAATTTTTATTTTCTAAAACCACTCTTTGGCACTACTCTAGACTTATTAACCACAGATTGCACTAGAGATACCAAAGTGGATCAACCTGTCAGTCAGCCACACTTGCCCAGATTGTTTAAAGGAACCGAAGCTAACCTCCAACCTAATACTGACTATCTTAGCTTGTCTTGGGGCTTGGTATACATTGGATCGGAATCCACCTACAAGACTGAAAAGGTACAAGTCAATGCAATTCTGGTTTCCTTTCTTCTCTCTTCGGCATCTCAAGATCTAAGTTTATAAAGAAAAGATTGATATGATTTCTTGAGAGGCAGAGGGGTAAGAGTGTCTCCTGCGACCCCAGTATTTTAAATCTCAAGAATGATCACACATTGTGGTAACGAGGGGTAGGAGTGATTCCTAAGACCCCATTATTCGCTACACTTTGTCAAAAATGTATGAGTTACAATGCAAATGTCAATAAGATGGACTAGATGACTATGTGGCATCGAAACCTGTCGAAATTGAAACTAATAAGAGATTCAGAGAAGAGATATAAGAGGAGATAAAAATCAGAAAAAGACTACCTGCTCAGGAAACTTGTTTGAGTTGAATCAATGTGTCTTTTGATCGATACTCCCAAGGTAAAGCACACACTTTTATTTTATGTTAAGAAATGAGGTTTGTAAAGGAGAATTTTAGACGAGATCTGCAAAGTTGTTGGATAGATGAATTTGGTTGCTAAACTAGGATAAGGTATAAACGTGCATTTGTGGTTGAGACCGTTTAGATTCTTATGACGAAGACGTGAGGATTTTTAAGTTTTCAAAAATAGAGTCAAGTCATTTTCAAACCTCCTTCGGAGAGACTACCATTTGTTTTGCTTGAGGACAAGCAAAAGAGTAAGTCTGGGGGAGTTGATATACCATGAATTTCACCCGTTTTTAGCCATGATATATAAGAGTTTTCAATCATATTTACTTTGTTTTTAAATTATTTTAGAGTATTTTCAGGCACAGGTACCTAATTGAAGAAAGCAATACTTTTGAGGCATTTTTAGAGTATTCTCACGAATGAAGAATCGACCGATAGGAAACATGCAAGATTGGACGATTAGAGTCAATTACAATCGATCGACAGAAATCGAAGAGTGTCGATCGACATTAAGCCATTCGATGGATCACGATTAAGAAGATTTTCAAGTATCATAAGTGTGCTATTTTTACACAATTAGTCCCTGGCCGCCTGTTAGGCTTTATATACTAGGGTTTTGTATCATTTTAGAAGCAGACTTGCCTAGAGACCTATTGGAGAAGAGAAGCAATTTGGCTACCTTAGGAGAAGAGTTAGAGTTGGAGAGATAGATCTGAGACTGCAAAACAGAGAAGATCTTGAACTCCCTTTTTATCTTACTCATTACTCTTTGTGTTCCTTATTTCATATTAAGTTTTATTCAAATCATCATGATCTTGTCTCTCATGAATATGTCTGAGTAAACCTAATTGTTAGATTTAGGCTCTCATAAGGGTGAATCATGTGATGAGATTGTGATATCTGTTAGGGTTGTTAAATTAGTTCTTTCACTTAGTTATTCTTAATACTAGATTTAGGATTGATCACCTTTAAATCTAGATCTTAGGATTGATGAGATAACCGACTGTATACTCTCAATACCCTGAAACAAACTATAGTGATCTAACTGACTAGACTCATGCGAAAGGTGGTCTAGATCATTAGAGAACGTGTTCAACCAAATCAATAATGCTTGCTAGAATTACCATCGATCGACACAACCATCGTTGTAGCAATCGATTATATGAAAGGTGTATCGATCGATTAGACAAAAGTCATATCGATCGACTCTTATCCGAGATTAACAAACGACAGTTGAGATCCGGGATCTAGTAAAGGAGACCCTACTGGTCATACCAATTGATTGAGTTCAAAGGACTAAAGCCCTAATATCGCTTTCAAACTGCATAAATTCATATCTGAGAAATACCTGAATCTAGCTATTCTCCTCATTTAGAAACAACCTTCACTTCAGTTACTGAATAACTCCCTTGTTCACATTAATATTTACTGCTTTAAACATATAAGAGCATCATTATCCCTAAATTGCTTAGGTTGGGGTGCTTAGAAAAAAACACAATGTGATGTTTTTTTTTCCTCTTGTACAGTGCAAGCAACATCACTTTTAGTGCTTAATTAAGCACTTATGCTTCTTCTTCCTCTTCTCTTTCCTCTTTTTTATTAATAAAAAATGGCTAAGCAATCCCTAAGCATCTTGGGATAATCATGCTCTAAAACCTTAAGTCTATCTTTATTTCTATTTAATTAAGCCTTCAAGTAATTATAGAGTCCTTGTGGATTCGATTCCTAAGTACTACATCTGAACCTCTTATTTGAGAGAATAATTCACTTTTTAGGGTAATTTGAGTGATATCAGTGAGCTAGGATGTCTGGATGGCTACGTTGCTGTGTGAACAGGTTTTCTGGTCCATTAGCAACTTGGAGGATGTCTGCTATGTCTTCTCTGGTTATGTGCAAAACTCTTCCATCCATTGCTCTTGCATAGCCATCTGTGTCCCTGAAAATTCCAAATTCATCAGGTGTTAGTGAAACGTTCCTGATATCGTAAGGTTCATGAGATCGAGGTTGAGTTCTGTTGAAGTCGTTGATCGATGGTGATGTGGTGGTGGCGATCAATGGTGCACGTCTAGCTGCACGGTTGGATCGATTGTACATGTTGTTGCAGACCTCCATTGATAGGTTTCTGAATGCTGGAAGCTGCTGGGTAGAAGGTGAAAAGTTTTCAATTTTGGTGGCTTGGGTTGTCAACCTTTTATACCCATGTGTTGTCCTAATCGTTGAAATTCCGATTTTGTCCTTCAAGTCGTCCGGGTTAATATCGATCGATGTGATACTGGCGATGTCGATCGATGGACGATGTCGTTTTGCTGGATGAAGTAGATAATCGATCGATGGTGGGCGTTTGATGTCGATCTATTGTGGGAATCGAATTGCAAATCTGTCATTCTCCAAGTAATTTTCCCAAGCTCTCTCTTCCCAATAGTCTGCATCATGTTCTTCACTGTGGTCTCCACTGTGGGAAGAGGTAACTATGTCTACTGCAAAACTCTCATGAAATCCGCTATCTGCCCAACTCCTTACTGAGTAATCATCTTCCTTTCGGCTGGGTGGGATGGCGAAATTCGGGTAGCAATGATCTGGTAGATCGAGTTCATCATCTGGTGGGTCTCTGTCGATCGATGATCTATATTTGTTGTCGATCTCCTCTGACTTGCAAGTGTCGATCGATGATGTTAAAGTGCTGTCGATCGATCCCGAGTACTATGTCTCATACTCGACTTCACAATGACAAACTGCTATGATACCAGTATCATCTTCCTTTACCACTGATTTGGCTGGTGGTTTGCCAAGCTTGACAGGGTCGTAGTGGATCTCTGGATCTATCATAGTCAAGCACATCCTGTTAGTGTTCATGTCACATATGGCTCCAACTGTAGCGACAAATGCTTATCCAAGTAAGAGGGAAGAGTTCCAATTTAGGTTGATGTCTAGGACATGAAAATCCACAGGAACGATATCATTACCAATATGTACCTCCAGGTCTCTGATGAATCCTCCAGAGTTTTTCTGAGAGTAATCCACGAAGGTAAAGATCTCTGGTGAAGGCTCTACTTGTAGGCCCAGATGGTCTGCCATGACCTTTGGTAAGATGCTGACTGATGAACCAGTGTCACATAGTGCATGAGGAAATTCACTCCCTTGTACTACACAGGGTATTGCAAACTTCCCAGGATCATTCTTCTTCTGCTTGTGAAGTAAACCTCCTCAAAAGGTTTCTCTGGTGGGATTCTGATGACTCTCTTAGTGAAACCATCAATCTCCTTTCCATTAGCTTCCCTCTTAAGGTTCTTAGGAATCTTTTCCTTCCTACTCCTTAACCTTCTTCCTTCAGTTCCCTCTGATGTAGGTGTAGTGTCTGAAGGTTTACCAGTGATCTCTGTAGGGTTAGCTTGTGGTTTCGGTGTGGGTCTGAGTGCATTGATTCGGTTGCTGTCTATCCATGGTAGTTGCACTCGGTATGTGAGAGGTGCGTGTCCATCGATAGGTGGAGAAAAGGGTCGATCGATACGTTTCTCGTCTTTGTGTCAATCGATGAGTGGCTCGTCTCGTCGGTCGATATCTTCGTAGGTGTGGGTGGGTGGGTATGGATGAGAAGCCGTGAATTCAGCATGTGTCAATATCCTAACCGCGTTGCAATCTACAGTCGTATCCGGAAATGACATACTTGATGTCGATCGATGTGGACTAGTTGGTGTCGATCGACACCATTGTGATCCACCGAGACTTAGTGAACTTTCCACTTTAAAGTCTCCTTCTTGTAGATTCTCATTTTTCACCACTTGCCAAAAATCATCATCTATGATAGCATTCACGTGGTGTTTCCTATTTTCTTCCCCTACTTCCTTAGAAGTTCTAATCCTCCTGATAGAGTCTTCAGTCAGGACAATCTGTGTCTCAAGTTTCTTAACTTGAGTGCAAATGGTGTCTATCCTTGTGGTCAGATTGTTGAAGACAGAATCAATCTTCCCATTGAAGTCTACCGTAAGCTTCTGTTGACCTTCCAGAACTCTATCAATCATGGCATCAAACTTACTCTCCTGGGTGGGTGGCGGTGGGTTTTGGTAAGCTGAGTTGCCGTAGTTCCTTGTGTTGGTGAAGGGTTTCTGATACTGTGAACTCTGGTTGTAGTTACTCTTCTGACCACTGCCAAAAAAGTTTATGTTTCCACTCTGGTTTCCATATCTCTGAAATCCAGTACCTCCAATGTAGTTCACATCTTCCTCTGTATCATCTTCTCTAGCCTCTCCTTCTTCAGCTGAGCAGACTGGCTGCCCCAGAAATGCATGTAAAGCATCTATCTTGGCTCTGACTTCATTCATCTGGTCTTCCCCGATGGCTGCAACCGATTTCTTCTTGTCAGAGTCAGTGTTCTTGGTGCTGCTGTTGGCTAGGTTCTCAATAAGTCTCACAGCGTCTATCGGATTCCTAGTGTTGAAGTTCCCCTCACTAGCAGTATCAAGAGCCATCTGATACCTCAAGGTGATACCTCTGTAGAAAGTGCTTAGCAGCTGCACTTCATTGAATCCATGGTGTGGACAGTCTCGCTGGAAGAACTTAAATCTGATCCACGCGTCTTTAAAAGTCTCACTAGGCTTTTGCGCGAAAGTGGCTGATTTGCTTCTTAAGTCTTCAGCGCATGCCTCATCAAAGAAATTACGCAGGAAGGCGTTTTTGATGTCGGCCTAGGATGTCAGTGATCCTGTAGGTAACTGCTTGAGCCAGTGCGAAGCTTCTCCAATCAGTGAGTATTTGAAGAGCTTGTAGAGTAGGTAGTCCTCAGGGACTCCATCCATACGAATAGCAGCGATAAGATCCTCAAACCTCTCCAGATGGTCCATAGGATGCTCGTGTGATAGCCAGGAATAAGGTATCTGAGACACGAGGGAGTAGTACTGAGGCTTGAGCTCGAAGTTCGGCTTCTGAATCTCTGGAAGTCGAATAGCTGATCTGTTGGTGTAGTACTCGTCTGGACGGTTATAGTCTGCCAACGATCGTGTTTGAGCTTCTCCTCTAGCCTCAGCTTCAGGCTCAGGGATTATGTTTCCCTGTGCATCTAGCTTCTGACCTGTTGCATTACGCAGATGACCATCTTGGTCATACAGGTTTCCATTCTCGCCCTGCTTGAGAATAAAAATCGCGACCATGCTTCGCGGAGTAGTGGCGACCGATATACGGTTAGAAGTATCGAACGATGTGGATCGGCGAACGGTATCGGTCGACGGTATTGTTGATAGTGCTCAAATTACCCAGTAGAGCTTACTCTCTCAAATAAGAGGTACAGCTGTAGTACTTAGGGATCGAATCACGAGGAGCTGGGGAACCAATTAAATAAAATCTACTAATCAATCCTAGGCAAGGTTGGTTTATATGATAGAAATGAAAATAACAATTCCTAAAATGAGCAAGGTAGTTGCTCTAACTAACAATATGATGGGTTGTTTAAATGTGATAAAGAGTGCTAGACATAGGATTTCTATTCAGGAATGGAGATTATAATCTCTATAAATGCTTTAACAAGTTGCTTGCATGATACTATAGATCTCAGCCGCTTAACATATGTGATGAATCACTGGTTAAAATATCTAGATCTCTAGCCACACCTTTCGCATGATGACACAGAAAAATAGTCGGTCGATATCCTTTTGAGATATCGAGCGATACACCTTTCGCGGCGCCGATCGATTCACCTGTCGGCATATCGATAGACGGCTTCTAGATCTGCCTAGGCGCGAACCATATATGACCACAAGGTCTCAAGGAGGAATTGTCGTTCTTCTCAACGGGAAACAGGCATCGCTCAAATGGATAATTCAAGATAATATAAGATCCTAGTGATCTATGTTCTAGTTAGCTAATCTAAAACAAGCATAGGATACAATCCATTTGATGAGTATCACAACTTAGCAATTATAGTTTGGGGCTAATCCCACAAACCTATTTAAACCCTAGATCTAACAAGTAGACTACTCAGACATAGTTAAGCAATTCATAACAATAGATAGATGAAAGAATTTCATAGATAGAATAAAGTAGAAATACAAAAGGAGATGAGAAATCTCTCCAATCTCTCAAAACAAATAAAACTCTAGTCTCTCTCTCACACTCTCTGCTTCTCTCTTGAGGGTTGTTAAAAGCTTGCTTCTTTCGAAGGTTGCCGTCAAAAAACACTTAGCAGGAATATTTAAGCATTTCCATTAGGTTAAAAACTCGTCAGGGGCAATCTCGTAATTTGGTGAAGTCTTGGTGAAGTAGTCGGCTAAACCATTTCGTCTTGGATATTGATCGACAACACTGGATGTGTATCGATCGATTATAATCTTCTATTACGCGGATCTTCTCAGCTACATCGATCGACAACTCAGGATGAGTATCGATCGATTATAATAGCAATGTTGACTTCCGACTTAGTCTTGAATGGTCAACTCGGGTATATCATCTCATGTACTCCAAAATGCTCCAAAAACATCACTTTCTTTCAAAATGCTCCTGAACCTGAAAACATACCTAACAGGCTAGAAAACAGATTAAATATATAATAAAATACTAGTATACCATGGTTAAAAACGAGTAAAATCCATGGTATATCAACTCCCCCAGACTTACTCCTTTGCTTGTCTTCAAGCAAAAACAGTAGTCTTTGGAAAAGGTTTGAAAACAACAGGAACTCAAAGATTCAAAATATTGAAGTCATCACTCTATGGGGTTGCAATTCATGTCTAAACATCCTAATCACAAACGTTCATTATGCATTATCCTAGCTTAGCGGGCCGCCTCTCTCTTTTCATCGAGTAGGTCTAGACTCAGGGACATTAGCTCGTTGTTCTCTTCCTGGGAGAGGAATTCAGAGACCATGGTCTTTACGTGCACCTCCGTGGGTATTACCGCTTCAGCACCATAGACAAGTGAGAAATGAGTCTCCTGGGTGGCCGTCTTTGGAGTGGTCTGGTAGGCCCAGAGTACTCCGTGTAGCTCTTCTGCCCATCGCCCATGAGCGTCTTTTAGGCGCTTCTTGAGAATATTCACCACCGTCTTGTTAGTGGACTTGGCTTGACCGTTTGATTGGGGATGTCGTGGTGCTGAATAGGAGAGTTTGATGTTCCAGTCTTTGCAAAACCTTCAGAAGTTGTAGCTCGTGAACTGGGGTTTGTTGTCTGTGACGATTTCATGAGGGGTTCCGAAGCGTCTGATCACGTTGGTCCATAGGAACTTCCTGATCCGGAGATCCGTTATCTTGGCTAGTGCTTCAGCTTCCATCCACTTTGTGAAGTAGTCGGTCACCACTAGGAGGAAGACCTTTTGCCCCTGTGCCATGGGAAATTTCCCCACGATATCTATGCCCCCATTTGAGGTTCTCCGGTGGAAGATTGGAGACTGGCGCGTGCTTCTGGCATTGGCTACAGAGTTTAGCTTGTTTGAGGGAGTCCCTTGCCATGGTTGGCCAGTAGTACCCAGCTCTTCTGGCTCTGAGCACTAAGCTTCGACCACTGGAATGAGAACCATACTCTCCCTCGTGAAGTTCCTCTAATATTCTGGCGGCTTCTCTATAGCAGTTTGTCATTGTGAAGTCGAGTATGAGATAGAGTACTCGGGATCGATCGACAGCACTTTAACATCATCGATCGACACTTGCAAGTCAGAGGAGATCGACAACAAATATAGATCATCGATTGACAGAGACCCACCAGATGATGAACTCGATTTACCAGATCATTGCTACCCGAATTTCGCCATCCCACCCAGCCGAAAGGAAGATGATTACTCAGTAAGGAGTTGGGCAGATAGCAGATTTCATGAGAGTTTTGCAGTAGACATAGCCACCTCTTCCCACAGTGGAGACCACAGTGAAGAACATGATGCAGACTATTGGGAAGAGAGAGCTTGGGAAAATTACTTGGAGAATGACAGATTTGCAATTCGATTTCCACAATCGATCGACATCAAACGCCCACCATCGATCGATTATCTACTTCATCCAGCAAAATGACATCGTCCATCGATCGACATCGCCAGTATCACATCGATCGATATTAACCCGGATGACTTGAAGGACAAAATCGGAATTTCACCGATTAGGGCACACATGGGTATAAAAGGTTGACAACCCAAGCCACAAAAATTCAAAACTTTTCACCTTCTATCCAGCAGCTTCCAGCATTCAGAAACCTATCAATGGAGGTCTGCAACAACATGTACAATCGATCCAACCGTGCAGCTAGACGTGCACCATCGATCGCCACCACCACATCACCATCGATCGACGACTTCAACAGAGCTCAACCTTGATCTCATGAACCTTACGATATCAGGAACGTTTCACTAACACCTGATGAATTTGGAATTTTCAGGGACACAGACGGCTATGCAAGAGCAATGGATGGAAGAGTTCTGCACATAACCAGAGAAGACATAGCAGACATCCGCCAAGTTGCTAATGGACCAGAAAACCTGTTCACACAGCAACGTAACCATCCAGACATCCTAGCTCACGTCCAAAACAACCACAACACCAACACAAGGGAGGATACAGTTCCTCAACACTTCGGTCAACCTAGGAATTCACCATCGATCGACATCGTTTCAAGACCATCGATCGACGGCGGATATCCCGGATCGATCGACAGACCAAGAGTCAGATCGTCCGACAGACGATTGGAGTTTGGACGACGTGCCTTCAATACTGATGGATCCAGGAGATTAAAATGGGAAGCTAAGGATGAATATGGTGTCTACAGATATGAGTTTGACTATGCTAGAGGAGTTGATGGTGAGATCATCCATGTTACCAAGGATCAAGTAAAGAGAATTCTGGATAGAGCATCCCTTTTTCACAGAGGTTGCTTACGCCTTCCAGTACACACACGCCCTTACCATGCATACATACCACCACCAGTACCCTCCAGTAGAGAGGAGATAGATGATATGGTGACTTATGTATGGAGAGCTCAGGCACACCTTGAGGCAAACATGCACACATTGGTGGAAGACACTTTCCAGCCTTTGGATGTCAGTTACAAGGACTTCCAGAGTGATATTGCTGAGGTAAGAGTGGAGCTTGGAAACATATTAACCATGCATGAGAAAGAGGTTACGCCACCAGTATCGACCGACAAAGTACGAGTACCATCGATCGACATCGGCAAGGCTACATCCATGGACCGACCAGAATGTTCATCACCTAAGAGAGATGAATGAGAGGTTGCTTACATCAATACACGGATTGGAGACGTCTACAGCCCTCTCAACAACAATGTTGAATGGTTAAGCAAGAGGATCGATCTTCTACAGAAAGAGCTAGCATCAATTCGCAAGAAAGAACAAGCTAAGAATGCTACTTTTTCATCGATCGACACACTGAATTCACCGTCGATCGACACAAGGATCGCAGAACTGGAAGATAGGATGAAAGCATACGAAGAGAAGCATGATCTTTTAAGTTCACCTATCATGTGATACCTGGATACACTGTCACGACAGCTGAACGAGCTACAAAGAGACATGAGCATAGTTCACGATCATCTTGGTCGTCATGACAGAACCGCGACATCGATCGACAGGCCTAGACCAATATCGATCGACATCGAGCCACCACCAGCAAAGAGAGCATGCACCACAGCAGAAGTTGATGAGATCAAACATAAGCTGTACGAAGCCCTGAATTCTATGGAGGAGAGACTCATAGAACGAAGTGATGACATTGACAACACCCTCAACGAAAGAGTGACCAACCTCTGTAGAGCTACTGGTCTATTAAAGAATGAGATAAGCAATGTCATGTCCCCGTTCCTGGAAATGATTGTTAGAATCGACCATGGTGCAAGGAGACGCACCAGTCAGGTCATGTGACCTAAAAACAAGGGTATCATGGCCTGGAAGTAAGGTTAAGGGCATCAGGAAGCTAAGACATAGCTAAACCAAGAAGGAGAAAAGTATACAGGAGCTGTACAAAGTGTATGGCAGCTGGGTGATGCAGTGGGCAAGCTCGACCAGCTAGATGAATTGTAGTGCAGCATAGTGTAGCTCACTGAAGAGTGTGTCAGCTCCCTGAGCTGGATGAACTAGCTCACTCAGCTGGGTCAGCTGGGGATCAGCTCAACTCAGCTAGACTGAGTGTTCAAGTCTTGGGCAGTTGGGCCAGGTCCGGACAGTGGTCGGACCATGTGGACCAGCCGGGTGTGCCGGTGAGCCGGTGGGCACTTGGGATCAGACCAGGGGCTTGGGCAACTAGCTAGGACTTGTTTGTGACATGTCTAGAGACAGTTAGGGCTGTCAGGGACGTCTGGTAACTGCCATAGGCGAACAGGTGTGATCTGGACCATTGATTAAATCAATAGCCAGAAATGAAACCGAAGGGATGCAATGGTTGGAAAGTAACCACCACTTCTTCTATATAAGGAAGGCAAGTCCGTGCCTTTGCAGGCACGTCAGGGCTTCATTCTTCTTCCTGAAACACAAAGAAAAAACAGAGAAAAACAGAGAGATGGTCGGATTACACAATCCAAGACCAAGAGAGGCTTGAAGGCAGCAAAGAGGCAGTTTTGATGGCAATCAAGAGGGGAGTTGAGAACGACCCTCTGGTGTGTTTTGATTATGGTTTGCCACGCCATAGGCTTCCTCAACATCCTTACTACACATCCAAATAGCCAGGGAAGAAGGTAGATGACCGGATTCACTCTCAAAGTCCAAGAGCAGCCTTAAGGGCAGTGGTGTGTAGAAAGGCAGTTTCATGGGTACTGAAGTGAGAAGTGATGGACGACCCTTGGGTGGTGTTTGATCATGGATGAACACACCCTAGGCTTCCTCTGTGTCTTAGGGACACATGCAAATGACCAGAAGAGAATGGAGAAGGCCGGACTCCACTCCCAAAGGCTTTTACAGCCTTGAAGGTGGATGCAGTGCAGAAACTGGTTTCATGGAAGTTCCATGAAAGGGATGATTGGTGCGACCCATGGTTGGATCTTATCAATACTGGAAGTATATGATAAGGCATGATAGAGGCGTGCAATGGAGGAGCATGGCCAGACATGATACATGAAGCACAAGATCTAGTAAGATCAAGTCTAAGGTAACATGTACATATGATTACTTTGTGGTTTATTTTTGGTGTCTCTTGAGGTGCATATGAGGCCAAGTATGGCACGCCCTTGGAGACCATATATTGTGATGTATTATAGGGATACAGGACCCTGGAGAATATGGCGGATCATAGTTGAACTAATTCATCCATATGGAATGATAATTAGATGCTATACATCAACTAGTGATTCATGGTGGTTCATGAGTGAACCTGATCTATGGTTTTGCATTACCAATGGCTTCAGGCCGTGGCAATGAGGTAATGGAATCATATGGTATGATAGGTATCAACCTTGGGTTGGTACAGGATTGGCTGAGAGCCATGAAGAAGAGCAAGACTGACCAGGTTCATTGGGACATGGTTTCATGGCCGGTTAGGTATGTGTGAAGACTCATCAGTCCTGAGCCATGTGGGGTGGTTGGTTGATTGACTCAGGAACTGGTGGGCTTTGTTAATCTTATTTTACGATGTTCAGACATGGAGGTACTGAACCATGGAGTGGCCGGTTCAGAGAAATCTCTCCATAGCCTTGGTTGGGCAGGTAAGATGAGATCTGATAGTTCCTGAAGGAATTGTTGGGATCCGACTTCAAATATCTCTTAATGGGTATTTATCATGAATTATCATGGTGAAAGATTAGTTTTATCTCATTGATTTAGAGGTGGTCAGTTATGGCTATATGGGCTGTTCATGGGCGAGATCAGTATGATCGAGGCCAGTTCTGAGAAATCTGACTTGACCATTCTCTTAGTTATGATTTATCATGAATTATCATGAATTTTAATTAGTTTTTGGAGCATGTTTGCTTGTGGTTGGTTTTGCAGCTGAAGACTTCCCAAAGGTACTTGGTCTGTGGGGATGGTTGGTTGAATGACTAAGTACCTAAGGGGAGAGTTTATACATGTATAATGGGGAGTTGGACGAGTGGACGGGGAGCTAGGCAAAGCTACCTCGCAGCTCGATCAGCTGGAAGAGAGTTGGGAACCTCAAGTGAAGTGGTTCAGTTCAGCTAGCTGGATGAGCTAGCTAGACAGCTAAGGCAGCTGAGACAAAGAGCTATCAAGCTCCGTGGATGTGGCAAAGGTATGATCTAGCAATATTGCATAGATCTAGATAGAATGGTTAAGGAAATGGAACCTCGGTTATTGTATGACCTGGATTAGGTTCAGGATCAACCTTGGAGCTGGTAGTAGTTGTGTATACTGACCATGGCTAAGGTGATTCGATCTCACCAGTGTTAGATTGGTTTTAGACCAATGGATAAGTAGAGATATTCCGCTGTGCATAAGTTGAAAGGATCTAAGCTAGGGAATGACTAAGGTAGTCTTAAGCTAAGGTCTAAGATAGACTTCGCCCTTAGGCGAAAGTATAGATAAAGATCAAAAAATTGAGTGGTTCGGTCAGGGTATGGACCGAACGACGTGAGGCATCGACCGCGGCCTAGCCGGCCGGGTTCGGGTCTTACAAGCAATATGCAGAGAATTCTTGCGTACCAAGGCCACCGCTCAGAATCGATCGACACAGATGATACTGAGTCGACCGACAGAGATCCCAGCGAAACGACCGATGCACAAGTTGTAGCATCGATCGATACAGAATCCTTGGCAGATCAGGATCAACAGATTCAAGACCAGCACGAAAACAAACAACATGAAGAACTACCTGAGCATTCAAGATTTGATTTCTATCAGCATCAGGTAGACACGGAAGATTTGGTCAGAAGGTAGCAAGTCATCAAAGCAGATTTAGCAAAGATATATCCTACAAGGACAGGCTCAGATAATGTCACAAGAAGCTTCACTGGTGCTAAGTCCAAAGATGAGGGAAATGTTTGCCCAACAGAAAACAACAACCCCCACTGCACCCCATGAGTCACTCACATACCACAGTCAAGCTAGATGACTATTCAGATAATCAGGACTATAATGCTATAGATGACTAAAAAGTTGCATGCATAATATTAAAGAGCTTCAACTCTTAGTTGATCAATGTTTTGAAAGTGGTATCGATCGATATAGCTCAGATATAGTTGATGTGGATTCTCACCAAGATCATAGACCGGCTCTCCCGCATCCCAAGAGGATCTTAGATTATGCAAGATGATGTCAGGATAATGATTAACGAGTTAATGCATTCCAAGTTCATATTCTAGTTAGCTACTCTAGAATACGCATTAGGGTTCATCATGATAATGAATATCACAACTCTACAATCCGTAATTTGGGCTAATCCTTCATAAATATTTGAACCCTAAATCTAACAATATAATCTACTCAGACATGGCTAAGCAGTTCATGGCAACAAGGTAATAATAGAGATTCATATAGATTAGAAGACCGAACACTTAAGTTCCTCGGGATAACAAATCTCTTTGTATATTTCTTCTAGATCTAGAATTCTATAACCTTTTGCAAAATAATAGTAGAAAATAACTTTGAATTAAGAACAATGCAATAATAACTTTGAAGTGGTGAAAAGATTGTTAAAAGCTTGTTGTAAGGTGAAAGACTAGTACTTTGCCAAAACACATAGGCATAACTATAAATATGAGTTCATTAGGTTAAAAACTTGTCAGGGGTAATCTTGTAATTTGGGGATGTCTTGGGCTTAAAGTCGGTTGAGTCCAACTAGTCGGTACAAGGCGTACATCGATCGATTGGTTGTCTCGATACGTTATCTTCTTTGGATACATCGTCGATCGATAGCACAGAGTGTGCATCGATCGATTTCGATCTCTGAATATCGACTTCTTGTCTGATCTTGATAGTCATCTCGGGTGAACTCTCCTTTAGGCTCCAAAAGGGCACCTAAAACATCACTTTACTCCAAAATGCTCCTGAGCCTGAAAACATACCCAATAGACTCTAAAACATATATTTATATAGTAAAAACATCTTTATACCATGGGTAAAAGTGGGTAAAATCCATGGTATATCAGGGGACCTCGTAGATTATAAGATAGTTCAAGGATTGTGCAATCCTAGGGCATGTCTTTAGGGAGCTCGGAGTTCGTCTGTATGTTAGGATACTGTCTGGGATTCGGAAAATTTATAGGAGTTTGAAGGTCAAATGCCTGGGAACCTGGCGGTTCAATTTTTAAGGGCCCGAAGGCTTGAAGAATCCGTGGATTTGTTGAGGACTCGGAAGTCTGTTGGGTACTTGGAAATCTGATCTAGAACTTAAGAGCTCATATAGAATCCTTGAGAGATATATTTTATAATTTGGGACTTGAGCACTCAAGAGTTTATTGGGACTTTAGAAGTAAGTTTTAAGAATTTGAAAGTTTGTTTAGGAACTCGGAAGTTATCAGGACTCGGAAGTCTTTTATTTGTGACAACCCTGGGGTTCTCACTTTGGAGCCCAGAATTCCTAAGAACTTGTAGTTCATAGGAATCTGGAGTGTTTTGTTTGGCAGGGACCGTATTCCGTCCATCTAGGCATGACTACTACCGGTACCTGTTGGGACCTCGCATTCTACTGCTGGGAAGCTTGTCACTATCGAGTTCCATGCTGCATTCTGGTTCTGCCAGAAGCCTTTATTAGACTTGGGGGTGCTGGTTATGGATCCGTGGACCCAGTGTTCCAGACTTGTTCTACCGCTTTCCACGTCTAGAGAAGCAGGGGTTTATGTATTGCTCCCTGCGCGAAGCAGTACTTTGGCAATATGCAAATTCCCTGAATTAACCCGGAGGTGTCACAGTACTCTTTCTTATGGGCCCCCGATATTTCTATGGCTTTAGGCCTATACCGGGGTTATAGATAATTTTGACAAGCATACCTCAGTGTTGATCAGACCCATTCATGCCTTAAAGTCTCATATATGTTATTGTTTTCGTGTGGGCGTGCCATGTATTAGTGAGGCTGAGCCGGGATCAGCGGTCCGAGGGATCTGATCCAGCCCTATATGCCCTTTTCAGTATGATGGTTTATTGCTATCTATTATAGTCGGAACTATTTTATTAAATTAGCTTTGTCTGTGGACATTTAGCATACATAGGGGTAAAAAAACAATTATGCTTAAATATAAGTAGTATTAATCACAGTCCGGAGACCGTATTAGATGTGATGTGCTTTGAGCTACAATGGGTTCCAGCGGTTTAGTATTGTTTTTACCTCGGTTGTTTCGGTGTCGGTTGCCTTTGGGTATGAGTCTGCTGCTGTTGTAACCTGGTCATTGGAGGCCTGGGGAGGTCCTCCTGTCGTCTTTGGCTAGTGGACTTTGGGCGTGGCGACAGCAGATTCGGTGCCCCAGCCTCCGTGTACTTTGTTGGAGTCCGTTCCGGTGGGTTGGCGTATCCTGAAGTCGGTCTCTAGTTGAGCTCTACAACGGATAGTTGTCCTTGCCCCATAAGTCCTCTTGGGAGTGTTGGCTTTATTGGGTATCTCGGCTTTGACTTTTCTTAGAAAATGATGATCCTCAACAAGGGAACATGATTCCAGCCCTGGTGTGATATGGGGTCTTCTTGTGCTCCCATGATTTGGTTTCTCCTGAGGGCCCTTGCGACTTGTTGTCGCATCGTGCCTCTGGGATCTCTTAGAGAGGGATAT
Organism: Raphanus sativus; assembly: GCF_000801105.2. Taxonomy (NCBI): domain Eukaryota; kingdom Viridiplantae; phylum Streptophyta; class Magnoliopsida; order Brassicales; family Brassicaceae; genus Raphanus; species Raphanus sativus. Next base: position 19,415,418 of record NC_079518.1, on the reverse strand, counting down.
CTTGGACTGGCTCTCCTCTTCAGGTCATGACCGAAAATTTTACGCACTCTGCTTGTGAATTTGTCTTGCTTTGTGTTGCTCTGAGCGTCCTTGGTCGTCGAGATCTTATGGGAGAGTTCCTCCCCTGCTTATTGACCTCGAGGCATATAGCCCGGTAGCTGTTTGCTGGTGAGGCGCCGGACACCTTCCTGTTTCCTGATCCTCCAGTACTTCGGGCTAGGGGATCCTTCTGTAATTCCTAGAAGGCTTCGGTCCTTCCCTTTAAGGTAGTCTGGTAGCAAGAGCGGGCGTTCTCCTGGTCTCCTTTGATTAACCTTATGCCCCAGGGAGTGGGGAACTTGACCATCTGGGTAAGAGTTGAGGGGATTGCTCCTATATCGTGGATCCAAGGTTTGTTATGTCGGATGGTCTATTCTGATATCTGCTTTGGCTCCGGCTTCCAGAATCTTTAGTTGATCTCTGAGAGGTTCCTTTGTCTCGGTCGGTCTTTCCGGGTTTCGAGGTCTTCTTATCCGCCTTGGAGCGACTGGCAACATCTTCTTCCCATTTTACCTGAGCCCCAGGCTGGGCGTAACCTCCTCCATAGTTGATATCACTCAAATTACCCTAAGGAGTGAATTACTCTCATCAAAAGAGGTCCAATCGTAGTACTTAGGGATCGAATCCACAAGGAGCTAGGGAACCTAATAGATCTAATAGTTATATGATTAAACTAGGCTAATAATTTATAAAGTAGTAAATAAATATAATAAACTAGAAAGCAGTAAACAAGCTGCTACAGTTTCCTTTCTCCCGATCATCAATCATCTTGTCTATTATGTAGTCAAACCTTTTATGTCGAGCTGCTACAGTTTCGCTGAAAAAATTACCTAGGAAAGGCACCTTTGATGTCCTCCCTGCAGGTAAGAAAACTTGTCTGCAGCTGACTGAACCAGCTAAACGCATCTCCGGATAGTGAATATGGGAAGATTTTACAGATAATGTGGTCTGCAGATATTACCTTATGTTTGGTTGATGAGGCTACCTCCTCAAGTCTCTTGATAAGATCTCTGGGATCCTCATAAGGATGACTTCAGAGGTACCTCGCTTCCCCAATCATACCATTGGCTACTTTGATCAAAGGTATCCATCTCAGGAAAAGCAATCACATCAGGAATTATTACTCCTTCAGCATTAATCAATTGTCTTTTGATGTTGTGAGGGAGACCTTCTTTGTTTCGCCAGATACTCTTCTTATCGATCTTAAGTATAATCTCGTCGATCTTCTCTGCCTTCACACAAGTTTTTTCGGTCGTCGGATGAACAGCGCTGCGATGAACAGTGTTTCTATACACATTGGCGCAGTGAACAGTGTTTCGGTGAACAGTATCAGTCGAAATGTGATGAACTGTGTCAATCGACAGGGGATGAACAGTGTCGATTGACAGGAGATGAACAGTGTCGATTTGACATAGGGTGAACAATACCTCGATAAACAGTACTCAGATGACCAGTAACGCGATGAACAGTACTGGAGTGAATAGTAGCGCAATGAACAGTAGCCGGATGGACAGTGTTCGAGTGAAAAGTGTTGCTTGTCGGTTGGTTGGCTCTATCGATCACTGCTGCTTGTTGCTTATCGTTCGATTGATGGTGTGCCTATCGATCGTTGTATGATGTATGCTGTCAATCGTTGCTGCTTGGATGGTGTTGATCGATACATCCCTCGTAGACTTACGGATCGTGCATAAACCAGCAGGCTCCTTCCTTGAAGGACCTAGAAATCATCTCTCCATTGTTTCCTGGTACTGAGATGTACTACCTGAAAAAGAAGAAAAAAATGTATGAGTTTTTTTCGAACAGTAACAAAACCTAGACTAAATCTAACTAAACAAGATCTAATGGCGATCAAAGCTCCTCGGCAACGGCACCAAATTTGATATCACTCAAATGCCCCTAAGAAGTGATTTATACTCTCTCAAATAAGAGTTCTAGTTGTATTACTTTGGGATCAAATTCACGGGGAGCTTGGGAACCTAATAGATCTAATAGTTATATGATTAAGCTAGGCTAATAGTTTATATTGTAGTAAATAAAGCAGTAAACAAATTGAACAAGATAATTGTTCAACTTAGCAATGAATTGTTTGATGGAAGGATGGTTGCTAGATCTAGGGTTTATATTCAGGTAATCAGGATAATAATGCTACAGGTTCCTAACAAGTTGTATGCATGATATTAAATAGCTCAACACTTAAATAAATCTATTAGCTCTCGCAATGTTTAGATTCATCACTTGATTAGAAGCCGACAGTATCAATCGATGATTAGATAAGAATATCGACCGATATATCTTTAGCTACGTCGATCGATTACTCTATAGGAGTATCGATCGATGTGGCTCTAATCTATTTGATATGAATGCTCACTAAGATCTTAGACCGGCTCTCGCGTGTTCCCAGAGAATGTTAGCTTGTACATGATGATATCATGATGGTGATTAATGAATTAAGCAATTCCAGTTCATGGTTCTAGTTCATGACTCTAGAAACAAGCATTAAGAACATCCTAACAATGAATATCACAACTCAGCAATCTATAGTTGGGGCTAATCCCACATAACCTATCTGAACCCTAAACCTAACATGTGAATCTATTAAGAAATGAAGTTTGTCACAGAAATCATAGATGAATAGATACGAAATTGCAATAGATATAAAAACCAAACCAATGGAGTTCGAGGAGGACTCTGATAGGAGTTCCTCCCTTCTCTCATAACTTAGAACAATATAATGAAAGCGTAGATAGCTTGTTGCCGTCAACAATGGCTTAGAAAGAACATAATCAGTTAGTCATGAAATACGGTCTGCCCACGTTCTGGCATTCATATTGATCGATGTGAAGTGTCCCTCCTCGATCGACATACACTTATCTGCTCGGCAGCTTTCTCTCACGAGGCAGACTGACCACTGTTTAGTTAAACGGACATAACTTCCGATCTAACCGTTGGATTGACCTCCGACCGGTGGCATTGGAAAGATAACTCAAAAATCTATCTTGGGTCAACAGATCAGCTCAATCGCACTTTGGGAAGGGTTTCATCCATATCTAAACATTTTACGCGTATGCGCAGCTCTCCACTTAAAAGGCTCCAAAAGATACCAAAATCACCACTTTACTCCAATTCATACATGAACCTGTAAATATTCTAAATAGACTCTATATTGTAGTAAATATATATAAAAACACATATATACCATGGTTAAAAATGGGTAAAATCTATGGTCGATCAAGAAATCTGATGTACATTCTACATTTACCCAAATAAGAAGAATCTCCCATATTTGTTTGTTTATATACCAACGAAAATTGCATCAGCTTGCCGTCTTACTGTTACAAGAGATTGGGACTCCCATGTGGCACCTATTATTAGCGTCTCTCTCTCCCGCCAACCTTTTCGAGAAGTTCTAAAATACGGTAATCACATATATTTGCCTATTTCAAATAACAACACCAAATCAATCGAACTCTGGTTACAATGCTAACTACCAATAATCACTTCCATTCCTAACTTCTAAAAATATGGAAAATGGTTAATAGTAACTTACTGATACACTAAAAATGAATCCTTGCTACTGCCAAGTTAACAGTTGCAATTGTAGTACTTGAGATTCAAATCCAGAGGACCAGTCTACACTCTATTTCTATGAGTTTCGAAATCAAGCTAAGATGAAGATAAGGTTTTGTTTGAAAGAGACGATAGTTAACAAGCAAAATAAACACGAGACTGATTCAATTAAACAAGAGCTAGCCTAGGGTATTTCATTGGGTGTTGAATTGGAGCCAAACAATTATTCAAGCGCGATGAAGTGCTTTCTAGAACTCGGATCACTCAGCTGGAACACTCCACTATCGTGGCAGTGATCGCTTTGCAGATCGATCTCACCTCCTAACTGTCGTTGGGATGAGGATCGATTGCAAGCTTTACAGAACATGTCCGATCAGTTCACTTACCACCCTAATATCTACTTTCGCTGATTAGGGATACTAAGCTCATTCAATACATGTCAAGTTATCTCCTAAGCGGTTAACTAGGCGATGAACTAGTGATCTAACATCAAGTGATCAGGTTAATGAGAGCAGTAAGAACAGTATGAATGAAGAACAGTTATGAATCGCTTATCTATGCTTAGCTCATGTCTCAACACCCTAAAAACCCTAGGCGAGCAAGGCTACTACTTGATCATGATGCAGATAAACAGAGACATAAATCCTGAATAAAATTGCATAAGAACAGAGTATGAAACAATAGGGTTCAGATGATCTTCTCTATGAGAGGATGGATTCTTCTCCCTTACAAGTTGCAGATCGCAAATACTCAGTGTTCTCTTGTAAAACTAGCGTAAGAAAAATAGTAAAAAGATAGATGGCGTTTTATATGGAGACGCCAATCAGAAGAAAAGAGATTAGGGCAACAGCGCTTTAATTCCCGAAATAAAGAGTTTCCATATTCGTCGGGAACAATCTCCGGATCACTCCGTCTGCTTGTTCCGCTTGAGAGAGAACAGTCTCGGGACTTATTCCCTTCACTGAAGTTGGTGGTTGCAGACTCATCATGACCTCGATCTTTGCCTTGTCCACCTCAATGCCTTTCTCTTATATCTTGTGTCCCAGAACAATCCCATCTCTGACCATGAAGTGGCATTTCTCCAAGTTCAGCACCAGATGCTTCTCCTCGCATCGCTTCAGCACCCTGCACAAGTTTGACAAACAGACATGAAAGGAGCTTCCATAGACGCTGAAATCGTCCATGAAAACCTCCATTATGTCTTCAATCAGATCAGTAAAAATCGACATCATGCAGCGTTGGAAGGTCGCTGGAGCATTGCACAAGCCGAAGGGCATCCTCCTGTATGCATATGTTCCATAAGGACATGTGAACGTCGTCTTATCCTGATCGTCTGGGTGGATGGGAATCTGAAAGAAATCTGAATAACCATCTAAAAAGCAATAGTAAGGGTGGTTAGCCAATCTCTCAAGCATTTGATCAATAAAAGGGAGAGGGAAGTGATCCTTACGAGTCGCAGCATTCAACTTACGAAAATCAATGCACATGCGATGACCAGTAACTGTTCTAGTGGGGATCAATTCATTCTTTTCATTGGTTATCACAGTGATCCCACCTTTCTTAGGTACTACATGCACATGACTAACCCACTTACTATCAGAGATCGCATAGATCACACCTGCTTCTAGAAGTTTCATTATCTCTTTCTTTACAACATCTTTTAGATTCGGGTTTAACCTCCTCTGATTTTCTACAGAAGTAAGCGATTAATCTTCTAGGTGTATTCTATGCATGCACAGATCAGGTGAAATGCCAGGTATGTCAACTAGAGAATAACCCAATGCCTTACGATATTTCCTAAGTTCACACAAAAGCAGAGCAGTCTCTGCATTGTTCCGGTCAGCATTCAAAATGACAGGATATGTGGAGTTGGGTCCAAGAAATGCATACCTGAGTCCCTTGGGAATGGATTTGAGCTCTACCTTTGGAGCTTTCAGCTTGCTCCATGAGTCATCGGTCTGAGCTGCCGAAACAGACGGCTTCTGAGGCGCGGTTGTTCCAGCCGATATGCTGGACTCACTGTTCTCCCCCAGACTTAGATTCGCCACCATCCTTTCAATACTCCTGGCTGAATCCAGGAATTTGGCATAGGCATCAGCATCAACACTCTCTAAGCTCTGCTCGGCTTCAGCTCTGACTAAGGCGAGTTCAAGTGGATCCTCAGTGAGAATCTCCTCGATCATTCCCTCATGCGGCTCTAGTGGATCACCATCTTTTTGGAGAGTGAAGGTTTGTCCATCGAGCATCGGTTTCTTGAGCATCTGATCCATCTCAAACTTCATCACAATATCTCCAAGGTGGAGATCAATCTTCCCCTGTCGGACATCAATGATAGCTCCAACAGTGCAGATGAATGGTCTGCCTAGGATCAGGGGATCATTGGAATCTTCCTCGACTTCCAGAACAACGAAATCGGCAGGAACAAGTGTGTTCCCAACCAGAACTTGAAGATCTTCGAGGATTCCAACTGGAGACTTCACAGATCGATCAGCAAACACTAGTGACATCCTGGTAGGCTTGAAGTCTGTGTATCCAAGGCGCTTAGCCACTGTATATGGCATGAGGTTTATGCTTGACCCTAGATCGACCAATGAGCATGAGAAAACTGTTCTCCCAATCTGAACTGAGAGGACAAATTTTCCCGGATCACCCAACTTCTTGATCCTTCTGTTCTGGAGCACCGCACTGCACTCCTTAGAGACAATCATGAACTCGCTGTCATCAGATAAATTCCCAGAGATCAGTCCCTTAACGAAGCTACGCATGGATGGTATCATCTGGATCACACTCATTAGAGGGAGCTTGACAGTTAGGTCTTCCAGCATCTTCCTGCACTTCATCTCTTCCTTATCCTTGCGTGTAGCCTTAGCTGGAACAGGGTAAGGTACTTTTGGTACATACTGACGAGCAGGAGAAGGTGCTGCAGTCGGTGGAGCAACCCCAGCGGGTCGCTCTGCTTCAGTCGGAACAGTCTCAGTAGGTTGTTTTGCCCCTTCCTCATATGTGGGTACAGCTTTAGGTGGCTGATCCGACTCCTTCTGCTTTCCTTTCTCAGCCGATGTGAATCTCCTGGGGTCTAGATCAGGCAGTTGCTTTCCACTCCTTAGATCTACTGCATTGCACTCCTTGGGGTTCTTGTCTGTTTTTCCAGGGAGAGTTCCTTGCTGTCTCTTCACACTCTCAGCGGTCTGAGCAATCTGAATATCCATCTGTCTCATATGGTTTGAGACATTGTCATACTTCACACTCAGGTCATTGAACATATGATTCATCCTGGTGTTGATGTTGTTTGTGACCTGGTTCAGTGCTTTCCCTTGGATCTGCTGTCCTTGGAGCAGTTGGCTCATCATATTGGCGAGGCTCTTCATGTCATCATGCAGAGCAGTCTGAGCCGGTTGTGCATCCTGCTGATTAACCGGCTGTTTCTGGCTGTGGAATTGGGCATTCTGAGCTGGGTTGAGGACAAAGGTTCTTCCCTGATTGCCATAAGGCCTTTGGTATCCACTGTTCTGACCCTGAATTCCTTGAGCTTTATCGTCTGGTTTAGGGGCATTGAACAGGTGGAGTTTGTTCCTCACGTTAGGGTTCGGGTGATAGTTCTTGAACTGACATCCTTGCCCATTCACATAGCTCACTTCATGCTGATCCTCAGCCGACTGATCTGCCTCTGATGTGCCTTTCGCGGTAGCTTTATCCTGAGAGGATTCTTCCATGATGAATACCTGGTTCTGATTGCTCTTAATCAGCTGATTGACCTTGGCAGAGAGCTCATCGATCTTGATGTTATCGATGCTTTTCACCTTCTGAGTGCGATCAGTCTCGCGGTTATTATCAGCTGAACTTGAGGCCATGTTCTCAATCAACTCGAAGGCACCTTAAGTGGACTGGGTCATGAAATCTCCCTTACTGGCTGAGTTCAAAGCGTTCTTGTACTCCCAGCCTACTCCATCGTAGAACACTCCCAGCAGATAGTCTTCCTCAAAACCGTGATGCGGGCACTCTCTGCGGTAGACGTTGAATCGCTCCCATGCATCGCAGAATGGCTCGTCCACCAACTGTTTGCAGGTCACGATCTTCTGTCTCAGAGCTGCCGTCTTCGATTTCGTGTTGCAGTGGCTTAAGAAGGCCTCTCGGACTTGTTCCCAAGTGGTGAGTGATCCCGTGGGTAGGGAATCTAGCCAGCGAGCAGCTTTCCCATCAAGAGAGAAAGGGAACAGAGTACATTTGATGTAATCGGGTGGTACTCCATTCGCTTTAGTGAAACCACACATCTTTTCAAAGTGCTCGATGTGGTCCATCAGTATCTCAGCAGGAAGTCCATTGAAGATCTTCCTTTGCACTAGACTTATCAAGGCTGGCTTGATCTCAAAGTCATGCCTAGTGCACGGTGGAGGGTTGATGGCAGATCGCGTAGCAGGCAGATTGCACAATAAGTTTCTCTGGCCGATCTGGACAACTTCCTCCTGTTGGTTCTGCTGGTTTGCAGCATTCAGAGCAGCTTGCTCGGCAGCGGCTTGCTGCGCTTGGATCGTTTGCTGCATCTGCTGCATCTGCTGTTGCATGAGTGCAAACGCAGCAGTGAGACCATCCTGGTGATCACCCATGTTGGTGTTCGTAGATCTCGGCTGTTGACGGTTCTGTCATCCAATCTCGCTAGTTCTTCGTTGGTAAGCTGATGCAATGGTCCTTGTGTGGTGCTCCGAATATGTCTACTGGTCATGCACCTGGATCATCAGCTGAAACAAAGAAATAAACACGAGTTAGGTATCTTAGACTAGATATGAAACCAAAAATTAGAGGTAAAAAATCTGGTCCCCGTCGCAACGGCGCCAAAACTTGATACACTAAAAATGAATCCTTGCTACTGCCAAGTTAACAGTTGCAATTGTAGTACATGAGATTCAAATCAAGAGGACCAGTCTACACTCTATTTCTATGATTTTCGAAATCAAGCTAAGATGAAGATAAGGTTTTGTTTGAAAGAGACGATAGTTAACAAGCAAAATAAACACGAGATTGATTCAATTAAACAAGAGCTAGCCTAGGGTATTTCATTGGGTGTTGAATTGGAGCCAAACAATTATTCAAGCGCGATGAAGTGCTTTCTAGAACTCGGATCACTCAGCTGGAACACTCCACTATCGTGGTAGTGATCGCTTTGCAGATCGATCTCACCTCCTAACTGTCGTTGGGATGAGGATCGATTGCAAGCTTTAGAGAACAGGTCCGATCAGTTCACTTACCACCCTAATATCTACTTTCGCTGATTTGGTATACTAAGCTCATTCAATACATGTCAAGTTATCTCCTAAGCGGTTAACTAGGCGATGAACTAGTGATCTAACATCAAGTGATCAGGTTAATGAAAGCAGTAAGAACAGTATGAATGAAGAACAGTTATAAATCGCTTATCTATGCTTATCTCATGTCTGATAACCCTAAAAACCCTAGGCGAGCAAGGCTACTACTCGATCATGATGTAGATAAATGGAGACATAAATCCTGAATAAAATTGCATAAGAACAGAGTATGAAACAATAGGGTTAAGATGATCTTCTCTATGAGAGGATGGATTCTTCTCCCTTACAAGTTGCAGATCGCAAATACTCAGTCTTCTCTTGTAAAACTAGCGTAAGAAAAATAGTAAAAAGATAGATGGCGTTTTATATGGAGGCACCAATCAGAAGAAAAGAGATTAGGACAACAGGGGTTTAATTCCCGAAATAAAGAGTTTCCATATTCGTCAGGAACAATCTCCGGATCACTCCGTCTGCTTGTTAAAGGCTCAGGTCCTTGCCGATTTTATCATTGAGCTAGCATCCGAGCAATTAGACTCGGAAATGGAATCTCCAAAAAGTGGAGCCTGTACGTAGACGGAGCCTCATCAAAACAAGGCTCCGGTGTCTGGCTAAGGCTGATTTCTTCAGCTGGAGAAACCATCGAGCAGTCCTACAGGCTCGGATTCAGCGCCTCAAACAACGAGGCCGAATATGAAGCACTAATCGCAGGGCTAAAACTCACCCTAAGCCTCGGAATCCGAGAGCTAAACGCTTATAGTGATTCATAGCTAGTAGCTAGCCAATTTCACGGAGAATACGAAACAAGGGACGGAAGAATGGGGGCATATCTCGAATTCTCCAGAACCTCACTAGGCAGTTCGACAAGTTCGAGCTAACAAAGGATCCCACGAGGAGAGAACTCCTCAGCAGATGCGTTGGCTGCTTTAGCCTCCACATCAAACCCCCTCGTAAAACGGATCATACCCGTAGAAGGAATCAAAAAAACGAGCATCGACATAGCTATTAAAGCTGAGATAGACAGCAAACCGAAGGTACCTAGCTACCCAAGTTCTCACAACATTCTGGTTCCCAAAAGCCAAAACACGTAGCCTTAAAAACCATACCTCCGGGAACACGATCCAAAACACGGTGAACAACGACAAAAATGAAGGTATTCCCCGGAATTCAGACTCACAGGAGCTAAATCCTATGAATACCGCCGGGGGCACCATCCAGACCTCGGACCCAATCGTCTGCAGAGTCAAAACTAGAAGTCGTTCAGCTCTTAAAAATTCATCTGGAGGCACCATCCGGACCCCGGAGAATAACGGGAAAATGGTGATATTCCTCAGAATTCAGACTCCTTGGAGCCTAATCCTACGAATATCTCCGGGGGCACCATGACACCAGGTCCCGAACAGGAACCTCCCTCATCTCTTCATAACAAAGTTGTAGGAAGAGAGGACTGGAGAGCACCAATCATGCAATATATCCTGGAGGGAAAGACTCCACCCAATAAATGGGAGGCTCGAAAACTCAAAGCATTGAGCGCAAGATACTGCATAATCAATTCTGCCCTCCATAAACGAAGCATTTCCGAACCTCACCTAAAATGTGTTCATGGCCTCGTTGCTATGAAACTCATGAAAGAAATGCACAACGGTTCCTGTGGAAACCACTCTGGTGGCAGAGCTCTAGCTATCCGAATCAAAAGACAAGGCTATTTCTGGCCTACCATTATTGCAGATTGTGAGGTCTACTCTTCCTCATGTGATAAATGCCAGAGGCATGCACCGATTATACACCAACCTACGGAGAAGCTATCCAACATATCCGCCCCTTACCCATTTATGAGGTGGTCCATGGACATCGTAGGACCACTAGTAGCGTCAGGAAGTGGAAAGAAGAAGCTACGCTTCCTCTTAGTCCTAACAGACTACTTTACGAAATGGATAGAGGCTGAAGCTTTCCAACAGGTAACCAGATTTGAGGTCGAACGATTTGTGTGGAAAGATATTGTGTGTAGACACGGCGTCCCATACGAAATCGTGACTGACAATGGAGGACAATTCATATCCCACGACTTCAAAATATTTTGTGACAAATGGAATATCCGCCTGACCTTCTCAACACCTCGACGCCCTCAAGGAAACGGCCAGGCGGAGGCTGCTAATAAATCAGTATTAGCCAACCTCAAGAAACGCCTCGGAACCCAGAAGGAACTCTGGTCAGAAAAGTTACCTGAAGTACTTTGGGCATGTCGAACCACCCCACGAAAGGCTACAGAGGAAACCCCTTTCTCCTTAGCCAACGTGATGGAAGCTGTCGTACCAGCCGAAACCATTGCTGGTAGCCTCCGCCGGGACCTCTGTACGTCCGATCCTGTAGCTAATGACCAGCTCCTGACGGACAGCCTCGATCTAATCGAGGAAAGACGGGACCGAGCTCTGATTCGCATTCAAAACTATCAGCAAGCAATGGCACGACAGTACAACTCCAAAGTCAGGTCCCGACAGTTCGCTGTAAGTGACCTAGTACTTAGGAAAGTTTTCGAAGGAACGAAAGAACCAGATGCTGGGAAGTTAGGAACCAACTGGGAGAGTCCCTATCGGATCATCCATGTGGTAAGACCTGGCGTTTACAAGCTCCAAAAGGTGCGAAATAGGGTACCTGAAATCAGATCGTGGAACGCCACGAATCTTAAGAGATACTATCATTAGGTACCTAAATTTCTTTAACTACGTTAGGCTTGATCCCTTGATTGGGTACGTAGGCAACTCCGTCATGAGTGCAGCCCCAACCTCATTTCAACACTCTGTTCACCACGATCAAAGGGGGCATATGTCTGATTGAAATCACATAGCCCAAACAGCAATTGTACGATTATTATGATACCGTGTATCCCATTGTCAATAAAACAATTATCTTCGATACCTCGACTCTTTAAAAATTCAGGTCCCTACAAACCGGGACCTAAGGTCTTAAAACCCATCAGATCAACTCAGGTCTCCAAGCACCTGGACCTAAGGTCTTAAAACCCTTAATACTCTCGAAGGTCTTAAAATCCTTCAAACGAAATCAGAATTGATAAACTTAAACCTAAGGTCTTAAAATCCTTAGAAACCACCAAGGTCTTAAAATCCTTCAAACAGAATCAGGTCTCCACGGATCTGAACCTAAGGTCTTGAAATCCTTAACAAAATACAATGGTCTTAAAATCCTTATCCAATCTCAAAAGGTCTTAAAATCCTAAGAAAGTTTCAAAGGGTCTTAAAATCCCACAAACAAGTTCAGGTTCCCATGAACCAGTCTAAAAAAAGAGCCCAAACTGAACTCAGGTTCCTAAAAACCTTGAGCTAACCTCGATATTTCAAGAATTCCTCTTAAGGAACCAAAGACAATTCAAGTCTTCCAGACTTATGTTAAAACCCGAGATCTAATTCTGAGAATTCACTAAACCGAATTCGTCCAAAAAATGACTAAGTTAAATCAAAAGACTTGGAATGAAAATAAAAACCAAATTCAGATAAAAAGGGTTTAAAAGCCTCTCCAGGCTACCAAGGGTTCCGAAGACCCTAAAATAAGTCAAGGTTTAAAAGCCTCCTCAGGCTGTAGATCTGATACATAAATAAAATAAAAGCCCATTGGGCAGAAATCCTGAAAGCAAACGAAAGAGCCTCAGCTCTTAAACCTCCTTATCACCTGAGCTCTTCTCAGCTCTCTTGTCAACTGGATCATCTTCCTTGTCAGGAACTTCTTCCTCCATTTCCTTATCATCGCCTCCCGGGGTGGCTTCGACTGGGGCTGAGTAAGAACCCACCAATCCCAAGTTAGAACCGAACTCTCCAGAAAAGGAGAGATTAAACATATTAACCTCAAAAGTACCTGAACTCTCAGAGAGTTGAGGACGAGGGAGCTTGCTGATCGAGAAGTCCGAGACTTGAGCCTTTTCGTACGCAGCAACTGCCTCCGGCATCATAGCCACCAAGCGAGTGTACTCGTCTTCAGCACTCTTGATCTCGTTATCCAGCATGTCCTTCAGGAGCTCAGTATTAGCTTGAAGCTCTTGAGCATAAACCAGAAGATCGACCTCATCCTTCTTCTTGGAGAACTTCTTCTTAACAGAAACCAGGACCTTGTTGTAAGCGTCAGCTACCTCCCTCTTTCCTCTCCGGACGGCTAGCCTGACCTCAGCTTCCTTGTTCTTCTGGTTGTCTTGAGATGAAGCAATCAGCTCTTTGACCTGGTACTCGGCTATCTTCCGAGCAGCATCCAACTCCCCAATCTTCCTGCTCTTCACCTGGATGTCAATCGCTTGACTCTCGATCGTCCCTTGCTGGATGTCAGCCTTGGAGCCAAGTCTCCTGACCTCGGCTTGAAGTTCAGAGACCTGAACCCGAGCTTGATCAAGTTCCATCTTAGTAGCTCTGACTAGCTCAGTAACCTGAGCTAGCTCACCAGCGTTGGGGGCATTGTGCACAGTTTCCTCAAACTTGAACTGAGCCCTGTTGATAGCTCCAGCCAGCTGCAACAAATGAAAACAAAGACTTAATAAACATCTTCCAAAGAAGATTAAGCTAAAAGTCCAAAATGAAAACCATACCTGACCCATGCAATGGGCAATATCAACGTACTCCTCTTTGTTTGAGAGGTTGGTGATCGAGGGGAGAGCACACCCGGTTCTCTTCATGTGCCTCATCAGTGTAGCCAAACCCCATGAGTCATCCAATACTGATCCTGGATTCGAGTGAGTAAAGTTCCAGCCGACGGTCCCTCCTCTAGAGGAAGAGGAAGAGGACCTGGAAGGTCTGTCAACCTGGTCGGTCCTGGACCTCTTCCTCCTCGGAGGCTCGAACTCGTGAGTATCCTTCACTATTTGAGGATCAGCTTCCACCTCCGGGACCTCAGGGTGAGGGACAACTTCTTGAACCTTGGGCTCGGAGCGACTGGTATCTTTGGCAGGAGCAGAGCCTCCATCATCAAGGACATCTTTCACCGTGCTGAGGAAGGACCCTCCTTGATTCTTGTCGCTTCCTCGAGAGGATCTGGCAGGTTTAGTCGATCTACCCCTGGAACGGAACGAGGGCTGGATAGGCATCTTGTGCGACTGAGTCCTTTCTGAGGTACTAGCTCCTGACGAGACTGAGAATATCGATTCACCTTCAGGAACTGAACCATAAGGAGAACCTTCAGTCCCAAAATATAAATTCGAATATTCAAAACTAGAAATCAATAAAGGAAGGTTACCGTCTAGACCAGCAACTGTGAGTGAATCAGGAAAGGAAGCCTGGTATCGTTCAGGGAACCTAGCTGATCCAACTCTCGAAGTAGTATAATCTCCCCAAGTATTAGGGCTGTGCTGCAGCTTCCTGTAGAGAGCTCTGGTAAGTTTACCGGATAACTTGACAGGGTCCTCAATCTCTGCAAGAAGAATCAAAGAAGTCAGCAAGTCGCAATAAGCAAAAATAATACACAAACATATCCCTAAGATCCTAACCAGAAATGTCAGACCAAGAGGCCCTGAGGTCTCGGCCTACAGGAACCGTCGAAGGGTCGATCTTGACATAAAAAATATTTCTTTCGCCAGTCATCGTCACTGGCCGTAAACTTGAAGATGCCAAGCCCTGGACGACAAGGGAGGTAGTAGGTACCGCTTCCGCCATCCTTGTTAGTGCTCTCCTTTATCAGGAAGAGACTCATTAGCTCGGTCAGCCCCACGATGACTCCTTCTTCCTTAGCCCTAGTGATGAATCCATTTATCACTCGGATGACCGAGGGACAAAGTTGGGAAAGGGCCAGTTGATAATGATCTAGGAGATCTAGCAAGAGGGTGGGGAGAGGGAACCTAAGATGACACTTAGAGATATACTTCTCGTGAACACAGAACCAACCCTCCAGAACAGTTTCGGGGGTTTCATCTTCGGTACAAGCTCTAGCTAGGTCACTCTTGCCGTGAGCTTGACGACGTCTTGACTCTTCAAGAGCGAGGGAAAGTGAGGTCCAGAGGAGGCGCTCTTGCCACCTTTCTTCTTCATCCTCTTGACTCTCGCTCCGATTGAGTCCTTAGCTTTCTTCTTCTTGGCGTCCTTCATCTTTTTGCCGGCTTCCTGCCTAACCTTCATAATATGAACACCGGAAGCAGAGATTTGAACCTCGCCGGAACCTTCCTTTTGACTCATGGTAGTAAAGGAAAAAGGAGAAAAAGGAAGCAAAAAGATGGGAATCGCACTAAGTCGAGCAAGAATGAAATATCTAAAAGAGGTTGAGTGTGAAGAACTAGTTCGATCAAGAAGCAGATAAAAAAAACAACGAAAGAAAACACAGTAAAATAAAGGAGAGGAGAGAAGTTACCTTGGAAACCGTCGGGAGGCGTGGAGAGGCAAGCAATTAATACTCGCAGCTTTATATCCCATCACATCTCGAAAATCGGAAACTATATTTCAAACTCTCCTTAATCTAAACCGTCGATCTAATCAAAGAAAAACTACAGCCGTCCGATTAGGCAGGAATATATATGGTTGAGATAGCCAGTAATCATTATCTCAACAAGAAGATCTAGGCTGGGCGGCTAGGTCTAGCTCCC
The DNA here is from genome assembly GCF_000801105.2 of Raphanus sativus. NCBI lineage: Eukaryota > Viridiplantae > Streptophyta > Magnoliopsida > Brassicales > Brassicaceae > Raphanus > Raphanus sativus. The sequence goes on along the minus strand of NC_079518.1, from coordinate 19,399,950 downwards.
GAGAATAACGAAGTCTAATCTCGAAAATTGGGGGCAACTGTTGGGCCCGAATATGACCTGATAGCTAACAGCGAATAAATGATAACGGGCCGCGACAGGCCCATCGCGAATTCAATCTTTAAAGGCAGCTAAGCAGGAGCCGGAGGCTGTGAGCTAAAGATGTTCATTAAAGGGGTCACGGAAAAGAGGCAGCTCGTAGACGTAGGCGCAGGACCCGGTCAAAGGGGAGCTGTTGCAAATCCCTCAAATCACGGAGGAGATCTCGGGAACCAGTTGGTGACGATCAAATGGAGCCTGAGGCTATTTAAAGAGGAAGTCAATCAAGAAAAGGACATTCATTCAACCAGGATTGGAGACGATACTCTGAAAACATTCTCATTTTTAACATTCTCATTATCTTTGTAATCATCAAAGATCATCTTTTGTAATCACTCTTTATCCAAATCATCAATACAAATCGAAGTTCATTCAACAAGTTATTACGGGATTCAGCCCGCGTTATCTTTCCCTAACCTTTTCCTAAACTTTAACCTGACCTAAAAATCAGGAGGTGAGTTTAATCCCTCACAGTGTGTAGAGTGATACATAGTCTGTAGTATCGCTCGATGGTTGATAAGGCCGTTTGAGCGATCTTGGTTGGTGTGTATCGGTCGATGAAGGTTGGCCTTTATCGATCGATGCCTTGAATTTGAAGATGTGGTAAGGAAATATGTCTTCTTCTTCTTCTTCACGAAAAAATCTGTACTCTATAGCTCGTTCTTCCTCATAATCTTCGTCATGCTCCTCCTGAGTAGTGTCAATAGCCAGTGTTGGGATGTAATGATCGTTATCCCAATTGTCTATCTTGAAATCACCGTCTGGGAACTCCTCTTCGGCCTCCTTGAATAGCTTATCGATCGATGCCAGGATTTGTGCATCGGACGAGTGCGTTGAACTGTATCGGTCGATGGGATATGGCCTCTGTCGGTCGATACATCTTGCTCTGTCTCGTACTCGGCCATTGAATCATATTCTTGTGAACAAAAGCATGCTGCTACGAGTGATGGGCTCTCCTTCCTTGGAAGCTTGATGACCTGAACGGGATCGTAGTGGATGGTAGGGTCAATTAGGGTTAGGTAGAGCTTGTTCGATTTTAGGTCGCAAACAGCTACAACTGTGGCTAAGAAGGTTCTTCCAAGTAGTAGAGATGTCTTGAAGTTGAGCTTGACATCCAGGACGTGAAAGTCAGTAGGAATGATTGCATCACCAATCTGTACCTCAAGATTTTGAACTATGCCTCCAGAGTTCTGCTGAGAACAGTCCACGAAGATGAATGATTCTTCAGTAGGCTCTATCTTCAGACCTAGATGGTCTGCCATGATCTTGGGTAAGATGATAACTCCTGATCTTGTGTCGCAGAGAGCACGAGGGAACTCAATACCTCTTACTGAGCATGGTATTGTGAACTTCCCTGGATCGCTCTTCTTCTCCAGTGTGATCCTCTCCTTCAAACTATCTCTGATTTGGTGAAACATCCTCTTGATGTCTTCTTCTGTCTCCTTAGTATCCCTGAAAAACATCCACAATCTGTTTGAAAAGTAGGCTTTTTCCACTACAGGAAATATGGGTAGTAATAGCAGACGGAAAACGCTATGTGTCATGTATAATAGAGTTTTCTTGTCCGCTCTGACAGCGTCCGTTATAATAGATCTGACCCTTATAATAGCGGTTTTCGTTTATGCTATAGTTAAGTAAACAACAATAGCAATAATTTTTATGAATAATGAATAAATTAAATAGACCAATTAATTTATAATTAAAAATCAAAATTTGTTTAGTAATTTAGTTCTGGTTTACAAATAAACTCCGGTTTACAAAAACCCGAGTTTAGAAATGTAAACCTAAAGCCTAACCTAAAAAAAATTAACCCTATGTCTAAACTTTTTGCCGTCAACTTCAGTTTCTTCATCTTTGAGGCCGAGACCACCAGCCAAGAACACCACAGTAAAGGTTATTCAGCTTCTTCCACCGCACTAAGCTACCATTGACGACGTCGAGACCACCACTGTTGGTGTCGAGACCACCACTGTTGGTGTCGAGACCACCATTGTTGACGCCGAAACCACCACCATCAACCTTCTTTAGCTACTCCGCCTTTTTAAAACTGAGAAAAGAAAATCAAAACCGGAATCAGAACAGAGAGAGAGAGAGAGAGAGAGAGAGAGAGAGAGAGAGAGAGAGAGAGAGAGAGAGAGAGAGAGAGAGAGAGAGAGAGAGAGAGACAGAGAGAGACCCGGATAATGCTCTGTAACACCACTTCTTCTCCTTCCCTGCTCCATAGATCTGTAAACAAAACAAAAGTCAGCTATGAAAAGAAAGAGAACTTGATAGCAACTCGAATTAGTTACCAGAAGGAAACGAAATTAACGGTTCTTAACTGATTCATCATGTTACTGCCTAAAGATTATGACTTTCATCACAAACAAAAAACAAATACCATAAAGTCTTTACGATCTGAGATAAGCAAATGACAGTGGTGGTGGCGACTCCGGTGAAGACGGATCTAAGAAGCGATGGTGGTGGTGGTGACAAGCGATGCATGGTAGCGGCCGTCGCGTATTCTCGAACTCCATTTCTTCAATATTCTCTCTCTGCTTCTCTCTAAGGAAGACGAGGTCTGTTCTTTTTCTTGTCGACGAAACTGACGAGATCTGTTCAATCGCTGAAAACAAAAGTTAAGAAAAAATATTAAAATAATAGTTAATCTCGACCGTTGATTTAATATCATCCAAGGTTATAAGAGGTGATCCATGTCAAACCAATAGAAAAAAAGAAGAAGATAGATGCAAGAGTGATTGTAGGCCTTTGATTCAAATCGATCAATGGTTTAGAAAAAACAATACAAATTGTCTTCTAATTTATTTATAACTACTATAAAAATTATTTAAGATTGAAATTATTTGATATCATAATTTAAATTTAAAATCTAAATTCTGTATTTGAAATTATAATTTATTTATGGAATTACTATTTATTTAAAAATCAATATTTAATGTTTTATGATATATGTTAAAATGAGATATGTGGTTTAGGGGTTAGGGTTAAGATTTAGGATTAAGTATATGATGAGTTTTAAAATACTTGGAGCCTAAATTTAAAGTTTATAATATAAGTTTGTAAATATTGGATTTATAATTTTGTATGTAGAGTTTAAGTATGGGGTATAGGGTATTAGAATATAGGGTTTGGATTTATAAGTAGGGCTAGGGGTATATGTAGGGTTTGTATTAAAATTTTTAAAGTTGAATATTTTTGTATGATATTTGAGTGTTTGGATTGAAATGTTTAAAGTTGAAGATTTATGTATAAAATGGAATTTAAGATATAGGGTTTGAGATATGTAGTTAGGGTTTAGGGCATATTTAGGGTTTGGACCTTCATGTAAAAAAAATTCTTTTTGTTTTTCTAATTTATTATTAGTGTTGTATTTTCTTTTTATCATATTATTTTTTGTGTTATCTTTAGGTTTTATAATGAGATTAAAAATTTAGAGCTTATGTTGGGCCCAAATATGGCCCGATAGCTAGCGATGAATAAGAGAAAAAGATAACAGGCTGCGACAGGCCCATCACAAAATAAATCTTCAAAAGCAGCTAAGTTAGAGCCGGAGGCTGTGAGGTAGGGATGTTCACCAGAGAGGTCATGGAAAGGAGGCAGCTCGTGGACGTGTGAATAGGCGCAGGACCCGGTCAAAGGGAAGCTATTGCAAGTCTCTCAAATCACGGAGGAGATCTCGGGAACCAGTTGGTGACGATCAAATGGAGCCTGAGGCTATTTAAAGAGGGAATCAATCAAGAAAAGGACATTCATTCAACCCTTATTCAACACAATACTTTCATTATCTTTGTAACATTCTCATTATCTTTGTAATCATCAGAGAACATTCCTTGTAACCATTCTTTACCAAAATCATCAATAAAATCATGGGAGAATTGCTAAAAACAACCTAAATATTGAAGTCAAATGCATTAGTGTACCCCAATTTCAGTCAAATGCAGAACCAACTTAAATGAAAGATGAAAATACCATTTAGTCCTTATGAACAAACAAAAAAACGGAGGGGTATTTACGTTTCTATCCTTTTGGAAGTCTACAGAAGGAAGTCTACATATTTTTAGACCTCCAGCGAAGTCTAATTTGTAGACTTGATGTGTAGTCTACACCAAAATTTTATCTAATATTTTGTTTTAAAATTGTTTAAAAATAATTATTGTGATAGATTTTAACTAATCATTAATATAATGGATAGTATGAAGTAAATATATTAAAATTTTATATAACTGAACAATTTTAAAGAATATATACTAAATTGGTAACCATATGTTAAACAATGTTCATAGTTTAGAAACAAAAGGTTGTAACATGTTATGTCTCTTAGTGGTAGATTTTTAAGGTTAGACTTTAGATTTTGATTTTTTTTTTGTTTTATTGACTTGAATGTGCTTATTAATGTTTTGTAGTTTATATTTTGTGTAATTTTGATATTTGATACAGTAAAGGAAACTTTTTGATTATCAAACAAACTATTTAGGGTTTGAGATTTGTGGTTTAGGGTTTCGTAGATCTACAATAAAGTCTATAATGCTAGAGACGTCGTTTTTAGTCTACATTTTTAAATTTTGTTAACAAAATTTTATTATTTTAAATTAAATTGAGTTTTAAGAATAAAACGTGAAATCACATACTATAACTATTAAATAAAAAAATAAAAATAAAGTTCAGTAAATTTTATGTTAAAATTATTAAAACAATAATGAATTAACAACAATAATAAAATTATCATTGTAGACATTCAATAAGGTCTACTACATTACAATAAAACCTACTCTTAATTTTTAATTTTAGTAGACTTCAAAAGAAGTCTACAATGTCGGCAATCTTTTAACCTAGTTACATTTATGTCTCCATATATAAATGAAATTTACACAATCTCTCTCTAAAATGGCTGCAAAACTCTCTCACTTCTCTCTAAAACTCTCTCCCTTCTCTCTAAACTCTCTCATTTCTCTCTAAAATCCTCTCATGTTTTTCTCACAAAGTTATGTTGTCATTTTAGGTATTATGATTCATGGTTTTCATATTCTCCTTTAAAAATGTAAGTTTTAGATCTATAGACTTTAAATGTGTATTTTTTATGTTATTTATTTCTCACATATCTTTTTGCAGGTATTACCATTGATGGTTTTCATCTCCTCCTCTAAAATGTAAGTTTAGATCTATAGATTTTAAATGTGTATTTATAAGTTTATAATCAAATAAAGTTATAGATCAAACTCTGTGCATTTACTTTTATACTATTTTATCTGATAAATTTTATTTTAAATTATTTTCAGATTTAAAACTGTTTTTCATATTTCAAAATGTATAGATTTTTTCAGATCTGAAAATTATCTGACAGTGTAGACTTTAAATGAAGTCTGCTTATAAAGTTAACTAAACCACACATTTTAAGTAGACTTCACGGGAAGTCTACCAAAATATGACTTTAGTCTTTTTTCTTATGCTTTTTTAATATTTATCTTATTTTGCAGGTATTTTCTTCCATGGTTGTTATCTCCTCCTCCAAAAGATGTAAGAATTATATTTATAGATTTTAAATATTTATTTCTGTAATTATATTTAAATAAAGTTACATATTAAAACTCTATGTCTTTAGTTTATTACTATTTTCATATAAATTATATTTTCTAAAGCTTTTAGATTTAAACTTATTTGATATTTTTTAATATATAGATTTTTCAGATTTAGATTTTTTTCTATATGGTAGACTTCAAATGAAGTCTATCTAAAAGTCAGGGCTGGTAGACTTCACTTGAAGTCTAATAGCCTTGATTTTTAAGTAGATTTCATTAAAAACTCACTCAAATATTATTTTAATTTTATTTTATTTCTCATAAAATTATTTTATTTTGCAAATATTCTCTTCCAAAATTTTCAAATCATCTTCCTAAAAATGTAAGATTTACATTTATTCATTATAGATATATTTTGTGTTTATATTGAACTAAATTTATAGATTCATATTTTATATTTTTTCTTTGATACAAGGTTGACAAAAAAATAGTTTTTGAAATATCTTTAGAAAAAAAAAAATCAAATTTCTAAATGTACAATTTTGGATCTGAAAGTTTTCCGTTAGTGTAGACTTCAACTAAAGTCTAATGAACAATAAACTTTAAGTAGACTTAATAAAAAGTCTACTAAAATATGATTTATTTTTGTATCTTATTTTTTTCTCATAACTTTATCTTACTTTGCAGGTACTTTTTCCAAGATTTTATTTGAGGCATCAAGATTATGAAAAATCAAACACAGTCAAATAAATTTCTTTGTAATATTTTCTCATAATAAAATATTCATTTTTTAATAATTTTGGATGCATAATCAATAAAAATTGTATTCACTTTTAGTTTTGTTTCACTTGTATGATAGTATTAATTTGTTGTTAGATATTGGTTTTTTACAAGAACTAATCAACCAAACAAGTGAAACCACCATGAGGTAAAACAATAACTAACACACATGTGAGTAGAAGAAAATCTAAACAAAAATTTCAAGAAATTTTTAGAGTAAAACTAATCACAAATTTTTGCAAAAAAATTCAAGTGTATAATTATAACACATTAACTTTTGAAATTCATCCAAAACCATTAAAATTTACTAACACACACTGTAACATAACTATATAGTAAAAATATATGATGATTAATACACAAATGCACTTCTAATAGAATTTATGACGTAGACTTCAAATGTAGTCTACATTCTTAAATTTAGAAAGACGTCTACACTTGTTATTTAACATATATCCAAACCAAAAATTTGTAGTGTACTTAGTTTTGACTTGATACACAAAGGCGTACAAAGTGTGTATTAGATAAATCAATCAAATTCTGCACTTTTCGATCATTCGTGACATGCATAAGTTCACCATGTGTATAACCATCATATATACAGAACATTCTCCCAACTCCAACAAAGAGCCTTTCTCCACTCATTCTCCGTATACGGCCGGTAATTGAGTCATTTCCTGCAAAAGAATATAAATTTACGCAATTAGCGAATAAATATTAATGTAGACTTAATGTCTACAGTTAACACCTAACAACATTGTGAAATCAAAAGTATTATAATTTCATAACTACAACAGTTTTTCTTTTCAAAATCACTCCAACCTATTAGGATTAACTAACACACACTTTCAAACAAAAAAATCTAGAATAAACTTTATGAATAATACATAAATTCAGTTTTAATTTTTTTTCCTACGTAGACTTTTCAATCAGTCTACGACAGTGTAGACGTTCGTGTCAGTCTACAACAATGTAGACGTCTCTGTCAGTCTACAACAATGTAGACGTCCCTGTCAGTCTACTTTTTGGGTTAGTTTTTGCAATTGAAAATTTTACGGGTTACTTTTTTTATTTGACCACAAACTCATCCAAGTTTTGACTTTATACATTTAGACTTCCGTTTTAGTCTACCACATTGAAAAGGTTAGTTTGACCAGAATTCACCCAAGTTTTGACTTTCGAAGGTAGATTTCATATGTAGTCTACATGTTTCGTAGACTTAGAATAAGGTCTAACTTCAAAACCCATAGGTTGGTTTTGCAATTGACCATTGTTTGACTTTCGAATGTAGATTTCATATGTAGTCTACAGATTTGTAGACTTCGCATAAGTTCTAACTTTAAAACCCATGAGTTGGTTTTGCATTTGACCAAAATAAATATGTAGACTTCAAGAACAGTCTATATTTTTTTGTGAAAAATGCGTAGACTGCATTGGAAGTCTACAATTTAAAAAATATTTATTTTATTTAAAAACATTTTAGTCAAATACAATACTAACCTATTCAACGAAGTCAATGTTTTGGTCAAATGCAAAACTGACCTTAAGTAGACTTCATTGGCAGACTACATTTCGTAGACTTCCTTTGAAGTCTACTTAAGAAAGTCAAAAGTTCGGTCAAATGTAAAACCAACCTCTTTTTCATAGACTTCTTGGTAGGTCTACGTAGATTTTTGTTTTTGTAGTCAAATGTAAGGATGTAGACTGCTGGGGAAGTCTGCGTTCCAAAAAAAGTTAAAAAAGTCAATTGCGAAACTGACTTGTTCGTTGACAAATAGACGGAATCGTATGTCTACACATTGGTGTAGACATATAAAGCAGTCTACCATCGCGACACAGACTGAAAAAGTGGTGAAAACCATGTAAACAGTTACCTTTTTCCGGTGTGAACCTCGATTCCGACCCTTTCAACCGTCCAAACTCATAAACCGAGCAAAAGGAAGCATCTTTGACGATTTACTAATGAAGAAACTCGAAAATGTGAAATTTGTGGGATGAAAATGAAAGTTGTGAGAGTGTTTTAGATAGAAATGTAGAGGAAATGAAAGATTTGTTGAGTTAGAGAAGAGAAATAGTGGTTAAAATTGAGTTATTGAGCTTTTATGAGCTCAAACATGGTGGTTCAATGGTGGTTGCAAAATTGAAGATGATGGCATTGTTGTAAATAAGAAAAGATGCTTAGGGTGTAGTTGGTTTTTACTCATTTTCGATTTAAAAAAAAAAATAATAATGGCAATTTTGTAAATATTTTGAAAACATAAGGATGGTTTGGAAAATTCATAGGTGAATAGTAATGAGAAAAAAAAAGGGGTTGGTTTTGCATTTGACTTCAATTCTTAGGTCTATTCTGAAAAAAGCCCTAAAATCATTCATTCATTCTACAAGTTCTTACGGGATTCAGCCCACGATTATCTTTCCCTAATCTAAACATGATCTAAAATCTAGGAAGTGAGTTTTACCCCTCACAATTGGCGCCGTCTGTGGGGAAGAAACAATCAAATCCCTTACTCTAACTTGAGGATGAATCCTACCGATCAGACAACGAATCCGTCTGACCCTAACCTCCCGATTCAGAGCGATGGCTCACCGAACGATGGAGGCTCCAGTCTCGTAACTCCGGAGCCTCGACGTGGCGATCACCGATCTAGGCAACAGCTTCCGGCTAGCGCTCGAACGAGCCAGACTGCCACTGGAGTTACTGACCCGAGATCATCAGGTGGAACCGCCCCCGGGCCTCCAGTCACCGAGAATCCTCAGCAGCAAGCCACTCCGAATCAAACGGAGGCTCAGCTCTCTGAGATTCGTCAGATGATGATGCAATTAGTGGACAAAACTCAGGAAAATGAGCGTACGATGCATCAGCTAGCTGTTCGACAGCAACGATTCGAAGAGATAACTAGATCTCTAAACACAACAATCCAACCACCGCAACGTCAAACTCCGGGGGTCACTTTCCGAGATCGATTGACCGATCCCTCGTTCCCCCGAGGACGTTTAGACTTTTCTCCAGACAGCACTGTTCCGGAAGGACGGGGATCTGCTTTCCAGACACCTCATACTAGGAGAGCTCCCGCGTTTAACCCACCCATCACCAGTGCTATGGGAAGTAACGTAGCGACAACCAGCTCCACACCCAGTCAGATTGCTGACCGGAGCACTCGCTTGCCTCCTCCACCGCCTGTTTTTAGGTGCGGAGCAGGAGTATCCTTCCCATCCGGGGGCAGAACATCAGCTCTGGTTTATCAAACCAGAAGCTCAACCCCGAATGTGGACGGGTATCAAAGGGCAGACACCGATAACCCAAGAGCCGGTGAGCGACTTAGCCCACCAGCTGCATGGGAAGATGAGCCAACACGATTCCGCTAGGAACCTGCTCGTCAGATACCTAAAAACGACCCAAATGTCCTTCCTCTAGAGGGACCTGGCGCCATTCGAAGATATATGGAACGAACTCACGCAGCTCTCCAAAATTTGGGAGCTCAAGTCCACAAGGCAAAGAGCTCAGCTCCCGAAATCGATAGCTTGATTGAAGAAACCCGTGGGACTCCATTCACTGACAGAATTGCCAGCTCTTACATAAGAGATACCCAAAAAATTAGAATTCCCGAGTATGATGGGACCTCTGACCCAAAGGCCTATATGAGAGCCTTCCGATTAGCTATCGTGAAAGCCATTTTACGCAAGAAGAATGTGAAGCAGGTTACTGCAGGACATTCGCCGAAAACCTGGTTGGAACAGCCCTTGAATGGTTCTCTGGTCTCGAACCAGCCTCGATAGACAGTTTCTATCAGTTAACTAATGCCTTCATGAAGCAGTATTCGACCCATATCCTGAAGCAAGCCTCTTAGGCCGACCTCTGGAAGGTCAGACAAGGAATGGGAGACTCGCTACAAGTCTACATCGAGAAATTCAGAGCAGTAAGAACTAAGCTCTCGAATCCCAACGACCAAGTCGCCATCGAGGCCATTAGAAGAAGTATGTGGTATAAATCGGATTTCTGGTCGGAGCTAACACTCAATACTCCTCCAACTATCGATGATGCTCTTCATAAAGCCACTAGATATATTACTTTGGAGGAGGAGACAGCTGCACTGGATAAACTCCACAAGAAACCTCAGAATCACTCGAAAGGTGAATCCTCAGAGGCAAAGGGACCGCATAAAAGGCGGAACCCCCGAAACAATCAGACTCAGGGAGAACATTCCTATGCAATCAAGGAGGACAAGGAAGAAAAACCTGTCGCCGCAGCAAACAAAACTCCCTGGTCAAAAGGCTTTGATAAGAACAAACATTGCTCCTATCACGATCGAGAAGGGCACTCAACTGAAGAATGTTGGGACCTCCAACGACAGCTGGCAGCTAAATTCGCAGCCGGACCTCAAAAATCCACCGCCCTATCAGAAAAGAGGTCCCAGAGATACCTCTCCAAAACGCGAAAGGTCACCGGAGAAGGAGACGGATTTGCCACCTCCAGCTCCCAAGAAGAGAGTCGATATGATTCTTGGAAAATTCCCCCAAGGAAAAAGCCTACAAATCGAGGCTCTCTTGAGCAAACCGTCACCTCAATCGAGTCCCGACTCGAGGGTGGACTGTATCCTTGGAGGATCAGATATATGTCAAGACTCCGTCAATTCCATTAAGAATCACGTACGGAAGGCCGTGTCTAACACTGGACCAAAGCCTCCCAACCACGAGTCCAATACTAAGATTTTTTTCTGGGAAAGCGAGACCTCAAACCTTGACACACCTCACGACGATGCTCTGATTGTCACCCTGCACATCGCAGGATACGAGGTGCCTAAACTCATGATAGACACAGGAAGCTCTGTTGACCTTATTTTCTACAACACCCTGAAAGGGATGGAAATAGACGACTACAAAATTATTGGCCAAAAAGCTAATCTCGTAGGCTTCTCCGGAAAAACAGCTACCTCATTGGGAACTATTAAGCTCCCAATCATAGCTGGCGGAATAATGAAAATGACCAACTTAGTAGTCATCGACAGACCTTCCCCGTTCCATGCGATCCTAGGAAGACCATGGATTCACAAGATGAAAGCAGTAGCCTCGACTTATCATCAATGCGTGAAATTCCCAACACCTGAAGGGATAACTACCGTACATGGTAGCCAGAAGATCTCCAGGATCTGTTACCTGGGAGGATTTGAAATCCTCAAAAAGTCCCCCCAATAGAAATTACAGATCCAGGAGGGTCGCGAAATGCAACAAAATATTCGAGGTCCCCCTAAGAACCTCACCGAAAAAGTTTGCATCGACGACTCAAATCCTGAAAGACAGGTGAGCATCAGATCTGAGCTACCTCTTGAGACAAAAAAGGAGCTCATTGACTTCCTTTAAAGCAGCGTCAAAACCTTTGCATGATCCACCAATGATATGAAAGGTATAGATCCGAACGTCACCACCCATAAACTGAAAGTAGACCCCACTTTCAAACCGATCAAACAAAAGCGTCGCAAGCTGGGCCTCGAAAAGGCTCAAGCTGTTAACGACGAAGTTGACCGACTTACGAAAGCTGGGTCCATTCGAGAGGTACACTACCCTGACTGGTTAGCTAACCCGGTAGTTGTAAAAAAGAAAAACGGGAAATGGAGAATCTGTGTAGACTTCACCGACCTAAACAAGGCTTGTCCTAAAGACAGCTTCCCGTTACCTCACATCGACCGCCTGGTTGAAGCAACAGCTGGCCATCGACTCTTATCCTTCATGGATGCCTTCTTAGGATACAATCAAATCATGATGGATCCTGAGGATGAAGAAAAAACTGCATTCATAACCGAACGAGGAACCTATTGTTACAAGGTTATGCCATTCGGGTTAAAGAATGCAGGAGCTACCTATCAGAGGCTAGTAAATAAGATGTTTGCTGGGCAACTCGGAAAAACCATTGAGGTCTATATTGATGATATGCTAGTCAAATCCTCAGCTGGAGAAGACCATATCTCCCACTTAAGGGAATGCTTCGATATCCTTAACAAGTACGATATGAAGCTTAATCCCACTAAATGTACCTTCGGGGTACCCTCAGGCGAGTTCCTAGGCTACCTCGTAACTGAAAGAGGTATTGAAGCCAACCCGCAGCAAATAGCGACCTTCCTGGAAATGCCGTCACCTAAGACAACCAGAGAGGTACAAAGATTGACTGGACGAATCGCAGCATTAAATTGATTCATATCCATGTCAACCGATAAGTGCCTACCATTCTATAAACTTCTAAAAAATAATAAGAAGTTCCTATGGGACGAGAAATGTGAGAAAGCCTTCAAGCAATTGAAAGCTTACCTCTCCGAACCTCCGATCCTGTCCAAACCTGTAGTAGGAGAGCCACTGTATATGTACCTCGCCGTATCAACTGCTGCAGTTAGCGGCGTGCTGGTACGAGAGGAACAAAACGAACAAAGGCATGTCTATTACACTAGCAAGAGTCTGATAGACGCCGAAACTGGGTACCCTACAATGGAAAAATTAGCACTAGCAGTCGTAACAGCCGCCAGGAAATTACGACCTTACTTCCAATCGCACTCGATCATCGTAATGACTTCGCAACCATTACGAATGATATTGCACAGCCCCAGCCAGTCAGGGCGATTGGCTAAATGGGCCATAGAGCTCAGTGAATATGACATCGAATACAGACCTCGAGCAGCAGCAAAGGCTCAGGTCCTTGCCGATTTTATCATTGAGCTAGCATCCGAGCAATTAGACTCGAAAATGGAATCTCCAAAGTGGATCATGTATGTCGACAGAGCCTCATCAAAACAAGGCTCCGGTGTCGGGCTAAGGCTGACCTCTTCAGCTGGAGAAACAATCGAGCAGTCCTATAGGCTCGGATTCAGCACCTCAAACAACGAGGCTGAATATGAAGCACTAATCGCAAGGCTAAAACTCGCCCTAAGCCTCGGAATCCGAGAGCTAAACGCTTACAGTGATTCACAGCTAGTAGCTAGCCAGTTTCACGGAGAATACGAAACGAGGGACGAAAGAATGGGGGCATATCTCGAAGTCGTTCAGAACCTCACTAGGCAGTTCGACAAGTTCGAGCTAACAAGGATCCCACGAGGAGAGAACTCCTCAGCAGATGCGTTGGCTGCTTTAGCCTCCACATCAGACTCCCTCGTAAAACGAATCATACCCGTAGAAGGAATCGAAAAACCGAGCATCAACATAGCTACTAAAGCTGAGATAGACAGCAAGCCAAAAGAGCAAACCGAAGGTACCTGCCCTGAAATGGTAGCTACCCAAGTTCTCACAACATTCTGGTTCCCAAAAGCCAAAATATGTAGCCTTAAAAAGCATACCTCCGGGAACACGATCCAAAACACGATGAACGACGACAAAAACGAAGGTATTCCCCAGAATTCAGACTCCCAGGAGCTAAATCCTATGAATACCTCCGGGGGCACCATTCAGACCTCGGACCCAATCGTCTGCAGAGTCAAAACTAGAAGTCGCTCAACTCTTAAAAATTCATCTGGAGGCACCATCCGGACCCCGGAGAATAACGGGGAAAATGGAGATATTCCTCAGAATTCAGACTCCTTGGAGCCTAATCCTACGAATATCTCCGGGGGCACCACGACACCAGGTTTCGAACAGGAACCTCCCTCATCTCTTCATAACAAAGTTGTAGGAAGAGAGGACTGGAGAACACCAATCATGCAATATATCCTGGAGGGAAAGACTCCATCCAATAAATGGGAGGCTCGAAAACTCAAAGCATTGAGCGCAAGATACTGCATAATCAATTCTGCCCTCCATAAACGAAGCATTTCCGGACCTTACCTAAAATGTGTTCATGGCCTTGTTGCTATGAAACTCATGAAAGAAATGCACAACGGTTCCTGTGGAAACCACTCCGGTGGCAGAGCTCTAGCTATCCGAATCAAAAGACAAGGCTATTTCTGGCCTACCATTATTGCAGATTGTACACTCTTCCTCATGTGATAAATGCCAGAGTCATGCACTGATTATACACCAACCTGCGGAGAAGCTATCCAACATATCCGCCCCTTACCCATTTATGAGGTGGTTCATGGACATCGTAGGACCACTAGTAGCGTTAGGAAGTGGAAAGAAGAAGCTACGCTTCCTCTTAGCCCTAACAGACTACTTCACGAAATGGATAGAGGCTGAAGCTTTCCAACAGGTAACCAGATTCGAGGTCGAACGATTTGTGTGGAAAGATATCGTGTGTAGACACGGCGTCCCATATGAAATCGTGACTGACAATGGAGGACAATTCATATCCCACGACTTCAAAATATTTTGTGACAAATGGAATATCCGCCTGACCTTCTCAACACCTCGACGCCCTCAAGGAAACGGCCAGGCGGAGGCTGCTAATAAATCAGTATTAGCCAACCTCAAGAAACGCCTCGGAACCCAGAAGGAACTCTGGTCAGAAAAGTTACCTGAAGTACTTTGGGAATGTCGAACCACCCCACGAAAGGCTACAGAGGAAACCCCTTTCTCCTTAGCCTACGGGATGGAAGTTCTCGTACCAGCCGAAACCATTGCTGGTAGCCTCCGCCGGGACCTCTGTACGTCCGATCCTGTAGCTAATGACCAGCTCCTGACGGACAGCCTCGATCTAATCGAGGAAAGACGGGACCGAGCTCTGATTCGCATTCAAAACTATTAGCAAGCAATGGCACGACAGTACAACTCCAAAGTCAGGCCCCGACAGTTCGCTGTAGGTGACCTAGTACTTAGGAAAGTTTTCGAAGGAACCAAGGAACCAGATGCTGGGAAGTTAGGAACCAACTGGGAAGGTCCCTATCGGATCATCCATGTGGTACGACCTGGCGTTTACAAGCTCCAAAAGGTGCGAACCGGGGTACCTGAAATCAGATCGTGGAACGCCACGAATCTTAAGAGATACTATCATTAGGTACCTAAAATTCTTGAACTACGTTAGGCTTGATCCCTTGACTGGATACGTAGGCAACTCCGTCATGAGTGCAGCCCCAACCTCATTTCAACACTCTGTTCACCATGACCAAAGGGGGCATATGTCTAATTAAAATCACATAGCCCAAGCAGCAATTGTATGATTATTATGATACAGTAATTGTATGATCATTATTATACAGCAATTGTATGATTGTTATGATACCATGTATTCAATTATCAATAAAGCAATTATTTTTGATACCTTGACTCTTTAACAATTCGGGTCCCCAAGAACCTGAACCTAAAATCTTCGGATCAACCCAGGTCTCTAAGAACCTGGACCTAAGGTCTTAAAACCCTTAATAACTCTCGAAGGTCTTAAAATCCTTCAAACAGGTCTCCATAGATCTGAACCCAAGGTCTTAAAATCCTTTAAACAAAATCAGGTCTCCACAGATCTGAACCTAAGGTCTTAAAACCCTCAAACTAAAACAGGTCTCTACGGATCTGAACCTAAGGTCTTGAAATCCTTAACAAACTACAAAGATCTAAAAATCCTTATCAAATCTCATTAGGTCTTAAAATCCTAAGCAAGTCTTGAAGGGTCTTAAAATCCCACAAACGAATTCAGGTTCCCATGAACCACTCTCAAAAGAGAGCCCAAACGGAACTCAGGTTCCTAAAAACCCTGAGCTAATCTTGATATTCCAAGAATTCCTCTTAAGGAACTTAAGACAATCCAAGTCTTCTAGACTTATCATAAAACCCGAGATCTAATTCTGAGGATTCACTAAGCCTCTTCCTATTGAAACTCTTAACAAAGTTCGAATTCATCCAAAAAACGACTAAGTCAAATCGAAAGGTTTGGAACGAAAATAAAACCAAATTCAGATAAAAAGGGTTTAAAAGCCTCCCCAGGCTACCAAGGGTTCCGAAGACCCTAAAACAAGTCAAGGTTTAAAAGCCTCCTCAGGCTGCAAATCTGGTACATAGACGAAATTAAAAGCCCCTTGGGCAAAAGTCATGAAAACAACATTTTTAAAGAGCCTCGGCTCTTAGACATCATCATCACGGGAGCTCCTCCCGACACTCTTATCTCCTTCAGCTGGTTCACCTTCTTTGGCTGGACCTCCCTAATCTGCCTCCTTATCATCGCCCATTTCGGACGCCTCGATTGGAGCTAAATCAGGGTCCACAAAAACCTAAGTAAGAACCGTACTCTCCAGAAAAGGGGAGATTGAACATATTGATCTCGAAAGTACCTGAGCTCTTAGAGAGTTGAGGAAGAGGAAGCTTGATGATCGAGAAGTCTGAGACTTGCGCCTTCTCGTACGCAGCAGCCGCCTCCGGCATCAAGGTCATTAGACGATTATACTCGTCCTCAGCATTCTGGATTTCATTCTCCAGCATATCCTTCAAGAGGTCGGCGTTGGCCTGAAGCTCTTGAGCATAAATCTGGAGCTCGACCTCATCCTTCTTCTTGGCAAACTTCTCCTTCACGGAGGCCAAGATCTTGTTATAGACATCAGCTACCTCTTTCTTTCCTCTCCTAACAGCCAACTTGACCTCAGCTTTCCTGTTCTTCTGGCTGTCTTGGGACGAAGCAATCAGTTCCTTGACCTGATACTAGGCTATCTTCCGAGCAGACTCTAACTCAGCAATCTTCCGGCTCTTCACCTGGATGTCCACCGTTTGACTCTCAACTTTCCCTTGCTGGATGTCGGCTTTGGATCCAAGTCTCTTGACCTCGGCTTGGAGTTCAGAGACCAGAACCCGAGCTTGGTCAAGCTCCACTTTAGTAGCTCTAACTAGCTCAGTAACCTGAGCTAGCTCACCAGCGTTGGGGGCATTGTGAACAGTTTCTTCAAACTTGAACTGAGCCATGTTGATAGCTCCAGCTAGCTACAAAAACAAAAACAATAACTTACGAAACATCTTCTGAAAAGGATTAAGTTAAAAGACTAGAGTCGAGATCATACCTGACCCATGAAGTGGGCAATCTCAACATACTCTTCCTTGTTCGTGAGATTGGCGGTTGAGGGAAGGGCGCACCCGGTTCTCTTCATATGCCTCATTAGCGTAGCCAAACCCCACGAGTCATCCAAGACTGATCCAGGCTTCGAGTGAGTGAAGTTCCAGCCGACGGTTCCTCCTCTAGAGGAAGAAGAGGAAGACCTAGAAGGTCTGTCAACTTGGTCGGTCCTGGACCTCTTGCTCCTCGGATGCTCAAATTCATGAGTATCCTTCGCCATCTGAGGATCAGCTTCCACCTCCGGAACCTCAGGGTGAGGGACAACTTCCTGAACCTTGGGCTCAGAATAACTGGCATCTTTGGCAGGAGCAGAACCTCCATCATCAAGAACATCCTTCACCGTGCTGAGGAAGGATCCTCCTTGATTCTTGTCGCTTCCTCGAGAGGAGCTGGCAGCCTTAGTTGATCGACCCCTGGAACGGAATGAGGGCTGAATAGGCATCTTCTGTGACTGAGTTTTTTCAGAGGTACTGGCTCCAGACGAGACTTCGAATATCGATTCACCTTCAGAGACTGAATCATGAAGAAAATCTTTAGTCCAAAAGACGAATTCAAACATTGAAAATCTAAAATCAATATAGGAAGGTTACCTTCTAGACCAGCAACTGTGACTGAATCAGGAAAGGAAGCCTTGTATCGTTCAGGGAACCTAGCTGATCCAACTCTCAAAGTTGTAAAAGCTCCCCAAGTATTAGGGCTGTGCTGCAGCTTCCTGTGAAGAGCTCTGGTGAGTTTACCGGATAACTTGACAGGGTCTTCAATCTCTGCAAAAAAAATCAAAGAAGTTAGCAAATCGCGATAAGCAAAAATAATATACAAACATATCCCTAAAATCCTAACGAGAAATGTCAGACCAAGAGGCCCTGAGGTCTCGGCCTACAGGAACCGTCAAAGGGTCGATCTTGACACAGAAATATTTCTTTCGCCAGTCATCATCACTGGCCGTGAACTTAAAAATGCCTAGCCCCGGACGACAGGGGAGGTAATAGGTCCCGCTTCCGCCATCCTTGGAAGAGCTTTCCTTTATCAGGAACAGACTCATCAGCTCACTCACCCTACGATAACTCCTTCTTTAGCCCTGGTGATGAATCCGTTCACCACTCGGATAACCGAGGGGCAAAGTTGAGAAAGGGCCAATTGATAGTGATCTAGAAGGTCTAGCAAGAGGGTTGGGAGAGGGAACCTAAGGTGGCATTTGGAGATGCATTTCTCATGAATACAGAACCAACCCTCCAGAACAGTTTCAGGAGTTTCATCGTCAGTACAAGCCCTGGCTAGATCGCTCTTGCCGTGAGCTTGGACGACAAGATTAACGACATCCTGACTCTTCAACAACGAGGGAGAGTGAGGACCAGAGGAGGTGCTCTTGCCATCTTTCTTCTTCATCCTCTTGACTCTCGCTCCAATCGAATCCTTAGCCTTCTTCTTCTTGGCGTCTTTCTTCATCTTCTCTCCGGCCTCTTGTTTAACCTTCATAAGACGAGCACCGGAAGCAGAGATTTGAATTTCACCGGAGCCTTCTTTTTGACTCATGATAAGTAAAAGGGTAAAGAGAAAGGAGGTGAAAAGGGAAAGATCGAGTCGAGTTGAGCAAAAACGTAATCTCTAGAGAACTTAGGGATGAAGAGCAAGTTCGATTAAGAAGCAGAGATTAAAAAAAACAAAAGAATACGCAGTAAAATAAAGGAGAGGGGAGAAGTTACCTTGGAAACCGTCGGAGGCGTAAAGAAAGTGGAGAGACATGCAGTTAATACTCGCAGCTTTATATCCCATCATGTCTCGAAAATCGGAAACCACATTTCAAACTCTCCTTAATCTAAACCGTCGATTTAATCGAAGAAAATCTACAGCCGTCCGATTAGGCAGGAATATATATGGTTGATATAGCCAGTAATCATTATCTCAACAAGAAGATCTAGGCTGGACGGCTAGGTCTAGCTTCCGAGAATAACGAAGTCTAATCTCGAGAGCTGGGGGCAACTGTTGGGCCCAAATATGGCCCGATAGCTAGTGATGAATAAGAGAAAAAAATAATGGGCTGCGACAGGCCCATCACAAAATCAATCTTCAAAAGCAGCTAAGTTAGAGCCGGAGGCTGTGAGCTAAGGATGTTCACCAGAGAGGTCACGGAAAGGAGGCAGCTCGTGGACGTGTGAATAGGCGCAGGACCCGATCAAAGGGAAACTGTTGCAAGTCCCTCAAATCACGGAGGAGATCTCGGAAACTAGTTGGTGACGATCAAATGGAACCTGAGGCTATTTAAAGAGGGAATCAATCAAGAAAAGGACATTCATTCAACCCTTATTCGACACAATACTTTCATTATCTTTGTAACATTCTCATTATCTTTGTAATCATCAGAGAACATTTCTTATAACCATTCTTTACCAAAATCATCAATAAAATCATTCATCCATTCTACAAGTTCTTACGGGATTCAGCCCACGATTATTTTTCCCTAATCTAAACCTGATCTAAAATCTAGGAAGTAAGTTTTATCCCTCACAGCTTACTCAAATTTTATCTATTAATTATTGCTTTTAAAATCATTAATAAATATAATTCATTCTAATAACACAAATGAATCATTAATAAATATAATTTGTGTGATACAGAGAATTGATAAACAATAAGCCATAAAGTTTATTTCAACAAAAATATATTTGATACGATTACATCTGTTAATCATATGATTTTTTGAAAAGCTTGTGTATTGACATGTTGAAGAAACAATTGAGTGTACAAAAAATCGCACAAGCTTGAAAGTTTCACCATTAGCAGTTATCAGTCTCCTCCACAACATCACAATTGAACTTCAAGCCATACATGTGACCCATCTTAGTCCTCTTTGTCTCCAAATATCTCTTATTTTCCTCTGTGATAAGACTCAACAGAGGGACTCTTCCCACATCGGCTATCCAAATCCCCTCAGACCAACATACTTTGCCGGATTATTCATCATCAGCTTCATCGTCCTCACTCCCAAATCCATCAGTATCTACAATTCCAAGTAACAACAGAGCACATCAATACAGATGCCAAACTCATACAACCAATAAAAGTGAGGCGAATAGCTGGGCATAGAGATTGCGACTACATTATATATTTTCCAGGACCACCAACCAACGTCAAAGAAAAACCAGTGCAGCAAAAAAAAGGACTAACTCCAAAGAGAGACAGTGCAAAAATTAAAATTACCAAATCCAGAAAGGCTAGAACTTGATTCGTGATGGTGATGGAGACATGGCCCAAACCCACACAACTTCATATCCTCCTCCTCAGCCAGCTCCTCCAGCAACTTCATCATACTCGCCGCCTCATGATGATGATCGTGATCATGTGAATGACTGCACCCTCTGATCACGCGCCAGCTTGAGTGAGAGAGTGCGGTATGTACGCACAGATCCAGAACGAGAAACAGAACCACGAGCCTTATCAGTGAGAACGATATCTGATCTAAGAAGAGCGGCGGTTGTTGCAGCAGGCGCCTTCCACAGTGATGAAGAAATGGGGAAGCTTGAGGAAGGAGGAGTGAGTATGGTAACACGAATTCATCTTCTTTCTTGTAAAATGAAAACAAAATCAGAGTCAGAGATGGCGGACGAGTAATATGGCGATGGCGGTGAAGAGCTGGTGGTGGTGGGATAATGAGCTATGGTGTCAAAAGGAGTGTTGTGATGAAGCTCCGATCCAGGGTGACTAGAGAGTAGAGATGAATTGAGAATTTGAGCAAGTCAAGCGGATTGAATCTGAGACTGCTCTTGTATCTTCGTATGGAGAAAAGCAGAAAAGAAAAAAAAAATCCTCCTATATATTAAAAGAAAAATACATTGTACACATGCGCTCATACAGCTCTTCCTGCGAAAATTCTCGCGTTTCTATTGGTCGATTTTTTCTAATTATTCTTTTTTATTTATTTTTCTCGCCCATTTAATTGGAAAGTCACATTAATTGTAAAACGCACTAATCATTTCTTGCGCAAGAATCGTAATCAATGTCGACCATTAATCATAGCTTGCAGAACAATTTTATTAAATGTCGACTAATCATTAAATGTTTTAATGGGAAATACGTTTTATATTTTATTAGGAAACTAATTATTATCATCATACCTTATTTATATTGACTACTTCCGCAAGTCTTACATCCTATAAAATGCATATTCGTGATTAATTTTACAAATTTATTATGTTTCCTTTAATCATTAGTCATTTAATGTACATACCTTATTATAACCAATTACTTGCGCAAGTCTCGCAAGTAATTTTTTTTGCGACGTTAGTACTCTTCACCATCAAAGGACTATATATAGAATACAAAGTGGCGTTCAAGCAACACAACCATTCTTCTATTTTGTAAGGAAAATGGCAATGCTCGCAAAGTCAAAAAATATAGTATTTTTGGTCCGAGAATTAAAACCCCGTAAAGATACGTCCCGTATTGAAGTTAGGATTATTCGGTTGTGGAAGAACTACAACAAAGAATCAAGAAACACTATTGAAATGGTTTTTGCTGATAGAGAAGTAAGTGAAGAACACACAGTTTTGTTAAGATTTTGTTTATTGTTTATTAATAATATTATTTTTACTGGTATTCAGGGGACAAGAATTCATGCTTCAGTTGGTGAACAACTCATTAAAAAATATGGTGAAAGGCTACATGAGGGAGATGCAATTGTCGTCCAGTTGTTCAAGGTCTTCGATGCAATTGGTGAATATCGTACAACTCCACATCCGTACAAAATTGGTTTCTATCCAACCACTTTTGTTGGAAAAGCTATAGATTTTTCAAGTGAAGTTCCTGAAAAAAAATTTACGGATTTTACCGACATTCTGGAAGGAAAGATTGATAGCAGCTGCTTAGTTGGTGAGTCAGTTTAGCACACAATTATTTGTCTGTCATGTTATGTTAAATTTGTTCTTATTTTTTTTATTGTATATTGTAGATATTATTGGACAAATAGTCAACTTTGGGTCGCTGGAAAACAAAAACATTAAAGGTAAAGATAACATGAGGCTTTTGATCGAGCTACGTGACCATAGGTAAGCTGAAATTTCTATTATTATTGTGGTTTTTTTAAAAAACAAAAAGCTCTACATTTTATGATGAGTTTTTATTATACAGTAATGTCAAGATGATGTGTACTTTGTGGGGTGGTTATGCTAAACAAGTATACGACTACAGTATGAGTAACATGTCCATAATGATTATTTGTATTATCAGGTTCTGTTCCATTAAAGAGTGGAAAGGTATGTAATTTGATTTGTTAAGGTTTCTAATTATTACTCGCAGACAATATAATATGATGAATGTTCTCCAGGGGTTTACTCCATATCTAGCGGGTTTAATTCCACCCACATTTTGCTAAACCCAACGTGTTCATTGGTTGATGAGTTTAAATTGTGGTACGTGATAAAACATGTAATTTTTTTAAAAATGTGTTATTAAATTGGACTATAAAGTTAAATTATGTCTTTTTGTCTATGTAGTCTTCCTGATGATTCACTTGCTATTACAAACAAGGATAGTAGCCAATGGAGTGTTGCTAGTGCTACATCTGTTCGTGCCCGGTTTTTTGTTCTTAATGAGAGGCTAACAATAAGAGATATCGTTGACAGTACTCTGGTTAGACGTTCACTATTATTTTTTTATTAAATTAAAATTATTAATTTTAATATTGATCCTAACATGCTGTTGTTTTGAGTAGGTTGGGACTTTTGTCACCTTGGGGACTATTGAAAACATAGATACTGAGCGTGGTTGGCAATATCTAAGTTGCAAATACCACAACAAAAAAGTTATGCCTACAACCAATGTTGATGATGAGAACCGTCCCTTGTTCTACTGCAATACATGTGATAAATAACACATTGATGTCATTCCAAGGTATTTCATTGAACGCGTACATAATTAACTATTCTGGTTTTTATTATATGATGTTTAATTATCGTGTACGTCATCCAGTTATTAATTGACATTAAACTTAATTGGTAACTCAGGCTTAAATTAATTGTCCACGTTAAAGACGAAACCGGTGAGGTAAACTTTCTTTTGTTTGATGGCAATGCTCAAGTGCTTGTGCGTCGTTCTGCCGCTGAACTCTATGATGAGGTACCGTCAAATTTAAATAAAAGAGGAAATTATTACTATATGTATAAATTAGAGTCCTCACTTTTCCCTTTGTACTTGTAGAATCTAGATGAAGACTTGTTACCAGAAGCTGTTAGCGACCTTTTTGGCAAGAGAATCCTTTTTGAGGTTTCAGTTGATGCTGATAACATCAAAGGAAAGAGCTCTCAGTATGTTGTTCGAATTGCTACTGCTGACCGTGAACTGATTGAGGAATTTGCTGCTTTGCCAGTTAAACAGGTATTGTTCTCATTGGTGTGTATAGTTCAGCTAATTCTTACATTATCGTAATACTGATCGGTTAAACTTTTTCCTTCTAGGTCCTAATGCTGCAGTCTTCAGATGATATTTCTTCTGGTTCAGGTGGTTTATCAGGAACTCCATTGTCTAAAAGAAAAAGCCAAGATGAACAACAGAGTAGCCTAGAGGATCAACATTCCGTGAACAAGAAACTTTTTCTAAAGAAAGTCAAGGGAGAGTAACATAGCTAATGTCAATGATAGCTAATGAGACGTATCTTTCTATTATCGTGGCTTTGTCTTTGTTTTTATTTATTTAATCCTTCGTTGGAAACTGTTTTACGAATATTGCATTATGTCATTGAGATTCTTACTATTCATGGTATACTAATTAGTTAGTACGAGATTCAACTTGAAGATTGAAGATTTACTACGCTATTAAAATATGAAATTTTTATGTTTTTTATGAATTAATGATGCTATACACGGTTGTTTCAATCTCAGTATCCATGGTTTACTAATTGGCAGAAAAAGATGCATAGGCGAGAGTGAATATATAATTTTTACTACTCTTCCATGAATAAATGAAATTGGCAGAAAAATATTTCTTTTTCCTTCACTCCACCTATATCTTGCAGATGTGGTCATATAAAGGTTTGATGTGAATTATTTTTTCGGTTGATTACATTTGCATAGACATGCGTTCGTTCATAATTTAATCGATTGACATTTATAAAGGTTTAAGAAAAACTTGAACCGGTTTAGGGTGTTCTTAAATTCTAATGAACTTAGCCCATGAGTTATATCGCCATTACTACAAAATGAAGCCCAAATACTAAAAATGAGAAATGACAAAAAGGTATGAAAACATTTGACGGGGTCCAGTTGTCATGTGAAAAGTCACGACCCTTCGATTCTCCTTCTTCTATATAAACTGTACACTGACCGAGAAACTTTCCAAATCTATCATTTATCTTCTTCGCTTGCTTTTGTCTCGCCAACTATTACGCAAGTGAGTTCTCTTTCTCTTTAGGGTTTCGTTTACTGTCTATGATAAACTGTAGATCGACTTATAAACTGTATATTGCGTTAGATTTTGTAGCCATCATTTCTATTTTCCTGTATATTTCATTATGTATTTTTCGATTATAGGATGTATATATCGTTAGTAATCAATATGAAAAACAGTAGATCGATTCACAAAGAAAGGAGTTTAGATAGGTTTTGTATCCACGATATACAGATTTGTTCTGTAGGTTATGTATGTTGATTTTGCTAGGGTTATTATAATTTATATTTGAATCGGATAAAAATTGGAAAACATCATCCAGTTTATTTGTTTTAGTATTTTTTGAATTTTGGATTAGCAAGTAAGCAAATGGTTATTATTGGCTGTTTCATTTCTCATCCTTTTATTTTTCTAACCCGTACTGTTTAAACCTAACATGCAGATCAAGATCTATATCATGGCAGGAAACAAGGATCTCAAAATGAAGGGTCAAATGGTTGAAGAATATGGTTCAACCATTGAAGAGGCATTCAAGAAAGGGCGTCTGGAGACAACTCAGCATTACCGAGCCACAAGAAAGGGCGTCTGGAGACAACTCAGCATTACCGAGCCAAGCTGTTCATGTACAAGCAACTACAAGAGGGTCTCATGAAGAAACATGATGCAGAGCTTGAGGTCTCCCGCGTTGCAGGGAAATTGGAACTCATTGAAGAACTCTTCAATGAGTCTGCATTCACTGAACTCAAGGAAAAGTTGGAGTCTGATCTTGTGCTTGCTACGGCGAAGGTGGCTGATGTGGAGGTCCCGTTCATTGATTGGTACAAGTTGGGTGAACCACAGATGTTTGACTAATCTGTGCGGTTCCTCAATCTCTCCAAGTTAAAAACTTTTTATGTTGTTTTAATAGTATGTTTATATATTTCTGAACTTATTTACTGGTTTGTTAAACCAGTTTTCCCATCTTTATGGTGGGAAATTAAACTTAAGTACTTATTTTATAAATAATCTATTCCGTTTTCTATTGTTTGTGTTTGTTGTTGCATATATTACTTGTTAGTTAGCATGTTTTCAGTAGAGTTTAGTATAGGTTGTCTCTATAGTTAGAAGAATATATATCATTTTAATAATGACTTACCCATAGAAAGGATAAAGATAAGCGTGAATAGTTAGATATAGTAGTTGGACACATTTGTGCAGACTTTCATATTTCTCAAGATGATAAAGCCAATTAAACTAAATAATTTGATATATTATGAAGTTGATAATTGATTAGAGTATATATTCTTGACATAATATAAAATAGAAATTGGTTAATTATAAGTTTCCGTTTTTAACATGAAAAGATATTAGTTGCAATTGAATGAAAGATTTAATTGTCTTTAGGAAGCCTTCGATAATTGATTATTTTGTCATAATAATAAGTTAATAAATTTTGAGATATTAAAATATATTGCGAACTATAAATACAAAGCTTTCATAACAATTTTTAGTATCTCAAGTTTCTAGAGTCTAGGTGATTGTATTGTCAAATATGCAATCGAGGTATTGTAATGATGATCTGTTTGATATTTTTTGAACTTTATTTGCAGACATGTTGAAAGACATTGACATGTCAGTATGGACAATTTTCAAGAGTTATTAATATTTTCCAAATTAAATCACATGCAAAAAAAATTGAAACCTATGTACCTAAATTTGACAGGCAATAATTTAAAATTCCTTTTACAAGCTAACTATATCCTTGATCATTTCTTCTTTAATTCAAATAGTACATGTTTCTTTTAATAGTGTCGAATATCTATATATAAGGAAATATATATCATCTTTGTAAGGAATATCTTTTTTTGTCAACTGTAAGGAATATCTATATATAAGGAAATTATAGTTTGATTGGACAAATCAAATATAATCCATTCAATTTCAACGAAGATTTCGCTTCGATTTGCGGTTCTTTTAAAATATGATTATTTATATGTACTCAAAAAATATCAAGTTGATTAAATATCTTTTCCTGTGTATCATAAATTAAACTTGCATTTTTTACAAAAAATGCATTAAATAAATATTGAAGTAAAATCTAATTGGATGAGTCTTAAAAGGGCAAATGGAAAGGCATTTTATGGGAATCGGTGGTCTTTCAATATACATTTTGTTTACTTTATCATTATCTTACCAAACATAATATCAGTCTTCTTCTCCGACGTTTTCTCTAGAATTCTCTCTTTACCTGCACCTATCCTTTGGTAAGATTTTATTTTCTATTTTATGTTATGAACACATGTAGATCATCAGTCACTTATTCTATTATCGAATCATGGTTTAATAGAAGTGCATATTTTGGTTCTAGAATACATTACAATGATCCTTCTAGGTTATATATAATAAGGATTGGGATTTAGTTCACCCTTTTAAACAATTCTAAAAATTTGCGGATCTGACTAAATAAATTTGTTTTATTGTTACTTTAGTTTTGTCTTTTTTACATCTGAATATGTCTGACCTTTATGTACATGCAAATTATTTTGTACATATGCAAGACAAGATCTCTCGATGGCTTTCAACAGCGACCTAAATCTCAATACACCGACGGCTGAAGAACACAGTCGCAAAGACCTTGAGGCGGCTTTCAACAATGGAATGATTGCCACTAGGGAGCGCTACCGAGGCCTGCTGTTTGTGTATCAGAACCGATTGGAACAAATCATAGCAAGGCATGATGAAGAGCGTGAAGTGTATCGCATTCTAGGCAAATTAGAGTTACTCAAGGAACTCTTCAATCTGGCTGCTATGACGAAGGAGAAGAAGTTACTTGAGAACGAACTTGTGCTCGCAAAGGAGAAGATGGAGAGTATTAAGATTCCTGAAGTTCATTGGATTAGATTGGGTGAGCCACAAATGTCTGATTAACCTATTTGCTTCAATAATCTTCCATGTTTTGAATGTTTAAGGCCCTGTGATCTTTCGGCTACTTATTTTGGTTTTTATCACCTGGTTCTGTTATCCAGTTTATTGAATTATCTTATTTTGTGGAACTAAACTTATTGTTCCTTTTGCTAAATTTCTTTTTTATGGACATGGATCAGTGGAATATTTCAAATATGGTTTACCCTCTTATGCAATTATTAAAAAGTTACTTTAGTTTCGATGTATTTATAGGATGTATTCGGTTTAGTTAGTTTAGTTTCGATATCCTTTAAGATTTATTAGAGGGATTGATGATCAGTTATACTTGGTGTAATGATAAAAAGTTCTAATACTTCACAATAGTATGATATTTTTGTAGTTATTGAATTAAATATACTACACATGAAAAACATTAGGTGGAATTATGTTTACATGAATTTGTTACGATATTTCAAGCCATAATCAGGTATTTTTATTTTTCTTCAATCAACAGAAGAAATACGAAAACTAATTGGAATATTGTATCGTTTTTCCCATCAAGCTACTAAAATGTTCTTCAAGGTCCTGTGATTGTATTAAATAGTCTAATCTCATGGTCAAACTGAGATCAAAATCTGCATTTCAAGAAACGGAACAATAAGAAACCGATTGTCAATTTTAAACTATCACAAGTCATTGTATTAATGCGAAGTAAATTTGAACTGGATCTTAAATATACAAGAGGGCCTTCAAAACTGAAAACCCTAAGGTCCCATTAGTGTAAATCTAACTCTATAAATCAAGAAACTGCAAATCCTTAATCAAACGTAGCGATACTTGTTTCTTAGCTTAACATGCAGCCGGGCAAGTATAGTTGGTCAATTTCTACACAGGTTTGCTCTCTCTCTCGAGATCCAAACATTAATGCTGAACATTACTTTTTTTGAGTTAAGGATTCATGCTTTATTTTCTTTTAGAAACTATGCACATTTGATCAAACTTCACAGTCTTCCTATTGTTATGTAAGTGATTTTTATCTTATAAAATTTTTATAATAAATTATACGTTTGGAGTACTTCGAGGGAATAACCTGTCGTATTATATTTTCCAGGTTTACGAAAAAGTAGAGAATCATACAGAGATTGAATTCCATCATAGACATCGATATCACAATATGATGACATTTATACACAGAGAGCAATATTCATTCGAAATCAACGAAGAACAAGATAAATCCAAGTTTGTGTATTGGATGGAGAATAACAAACAAATACCTCATGTAGTAAATCTAAAGTCTTCATATGACGGTGGTGTTTCTAACTTTGTTTGGGATTCAAAAGCTAAATCATGGGCACCAAATATCCAGATTTGAAGTTTGCTACTATATTAAGACCTAATTTGTCAAATTTATTGAATAATTAGTAACATTTTGTTTTATTTTAGACAAAATTTGGAGTTTTCTAAGTCTATTATTAGAGATACAGCATCGGTAATATATCACCTCCTCTAAAATCCATAAGATCATTGAGTTGTCGTTTACAAAGAAGGTGAATTACTTGACCACTATATTATGCCTAAGAAATATTTTGAGTGTTTTAAATAAATGTCTTTTGTACCTATTATGTCAGATCTTAATAATTATATTTATAGAAGATTTGATTGCAAATAAATTGCCTGCTAACGTCAGTCATATTTATTAACATTCAATCAATATAAAGTAGTTTCATTGTGATAAGTTAATATATAATCTTACCATATGGAAACACCATTTATGGTTTCCGTTTCGTTTTTGGAAGGTGAATTACTTTACCAGAAAGTAATAGTATAAAATTTAAATGAATTATATTTCTTTTGTATTCATTACAAAAGATTTTTATCTTTCATTTTAGAAACCCGAGTAATTAAATGCCATCGCGACTAAAGTAAATTAATCCTATTAACTTTTATATTGAAAGTACAAAAGGAAAAATAGTTGTTATCAATTAATATGATATGAATTTTGAAGATTCTGTCGACCTTGCATAAATAATTTTACCTTCATGGAGACACTATTTAGTAAATAACGTGTGTGACCAAATTCTATCTTCAATTTACAAAGGTTGTTAGTTTTTTTTATAGAAATTTCCAAGACATATGTTCATGAACCTACAAAGGTTGTTAGGTCCTTTTGTAGAAATTTTCAAGACATATGTAATCATAACTTTTGATAATACATTAACTACGTATATAGTATTATCTAAGTTAATTCAGTAGTTTATATACTGAGGGATATGTTATTTAGATTCTATATTATATAATTATTCAAATAAAACAAACAAAGTAACAACTTAGATAATTGAACGAAATAGATAAATAATCATGTAAAAAACATAAGTACTTTTACATGCGTTCATAGATAATAACAGATGATAACTCTCCCTTTAGTTGGTTTTACTCATAGCAAACTCAACAAATTGATTAAGCCTTTCATAGTAGTAACCATGGTTGCATACTCGACCACGTCTTTTCCTTGAGCGGCAACCACAGAGTGTCTCAAGGTTGGCACGAGCTATATAGTAGCCTTGATTCATGAAGTACGGGATATCAGTCAGAGATTTCTTGACTCTTTCCCAGCATTGATCGGAGGTTGAACGATTTTCCTTCCATCCCAGTTTATCCAAATACATGTGGTATGGTGAAAGAATTGCAAAACGCCGTCGTAGCAAGAAACCTGTATTCTCAATGTGTTGTAAACATGGTAAAGTTATGCTTCCTCGGCTTGCGAATCCTCCAATGGAGTTAATGTATTTGTTATGCAAAGGAGACGAATTAAGTAAACATTATCGAGAGTTTATACGGGCTTACAATATGATGTTCTCTTTCACATCACTTGGGGGGAAGATAGATCATTCTATTAACAATGGTCGTGGACCATTAGTTTTCCGAATGTCCGGTGAGAACTATCATCGTATTGGTGATATAGTTCCCGAGCCTGGACAAGCTCCAAAATTCTCCCAGCTGTATATCATTGATACTTTAAATGAGATACAAAAATAGACTTGACGCTTATGCCGGGTAATTTTGTAGACTTTTTCAACTTATTATGATTATATTTTAGCATTTTGCATGTTTGTCTACAATTTGTTAACTTAGTTTTGATTCTTAATATACTGTCCAGGTCTGACGGAGCTAGCGCTAAGAAACTAAGAGAACCACTTGTTCTTCTTCTGCAGAATATGTTAGATCAGTATAATCCTCATGTTAAGGCTTTTAGGTCTGCAAGAGATAGGTTCGACGTGGAAGGATCAACAGGTTATAGGATGAGGTTGATTGAAAGTCGGCAATCTGATGGACGGACCCATAATCTGCCCACTGCAAATGAAGTTGCTGCTTTGATACCTGGAGATTTTGTTTTAAATATGGAGCCCCGAGATATTGTTCTAGAGAGTACAAGTGAAAAGTTGCAAAGGATAAGTGAATTACATCCGGCGTATTTGCCTCTGCAGTATCCACTATTGTTTCCATATGGAGAGGATGGTTTTCGATTAAATATTCCAATTGGTTTTGAAGACACGGCTGGGAGAAAACGCAAAAATGTAACTATGCGTGAATACTTTGCATTTCACATTTTAGAGAGGAAGGGGGAAGCACCCACGATTACGAGATCAGGCAGATTGTTTCATCAGTTCCTTGTGGACGCCTACACAATGATAGAATCGAGTAGACTGCGTTACTTGTGGCTGAATCAGAAAAAACTCCGGTCAGTTAGTTATGATGCAATCCAGAAAGCAGCTGCAAAAGGCGGAGCTAAGATGGCTGAGCAAGGGAGCCGAATTTTCATCCCAGCAACTTTCACCAGAGGAAAACGGTATATGAAGCAGAATTACTACGATGCCATGGCTGTGCAAGTACTATGGATTTCCAGATCTTTTCATCACTTTTACGTGCAATCAAAAATGGCCTGAAGTTACAAGGTATCTGAAAAAATATAACCTTACCACCGAAGACAGACCTGGAATATTGTGCAGAGTTTTCAAGATGAAACTCGATAATCTTATCGAGTTTTTGACAAAAAAAGACGGCTCCTTATTTTGCTCAGTTTCTGCAGGTAAATATCCTAACAAATTTTCTCCAGTGATGCCGGTGTTTTTTGTTTTGTTTTTCAAAGAATTACTTTAGATAGTATCTTCATCAGTTAAAATGTTTTAAAAGATTTCTTTTGTGTTTTGTCAGTAATGTACACTATTGAGTTTCAGAAAAGAAAAAATGCCACACGCTCATATTCTCGTCTTCATGCAAAATGGAGCCAAATTTCCAACAGCTGATCATTTAGACACTATTATATCGGCTGAGATACCGGACAAGTCGGTAGATCCAGACCTGTATGCAATCGTTGGGGATTGTATGATGCATGGTCCTTGCGGTCCAGCAAAGAAGGATAATGTATGTATGGTTAACGGTAAATGTTCTAAGATGTTTCCGAAACGACTGAACATCAGGACATCAATTGACGCAAATGGATTTCCAGCTTACATGCGTCGTATTGATGGTAGGTTCATTGAGAAAAATGGAATCAGATTAGACAATGGATATGTTGTACCTTACAATAGAAACCTCATGCTTCAATATCACGCGCATATGAATGTCGAGTGGTGCATCCAAACGCGAGGTGTTAAGTATCTTTTCAAATATATCCATAAGGGACCTGATTATGCTTCAGCTGCAATGGATAAAGAAGATGAAGATGGCGTCATAGACGAAATAAAAACATATTACGACTGCAGGTATTATTTTATTTATTATTATTACTGAGTATCTATGTGTTCATGAACCGAAAATACAAAATATTCTATTAATATTAGTCTAAAGTATTAAAGTATACGCTTAGACAAATATATATACTATCGTATATGAAATTAAAAAAACTATGTTTATACAATTAAATAATTACATTGTAATAATTTAGTTAAACTGTCTTTTACATTTTAAGGTCTACGATTGTTGTTTCTAATTTATGTTTATCGTATTTCTATATTAGATATATAACTGCATGCGAGTCGTCGTGGCGGGTTCTTGCTTTTCCTATACATTTTCGTACTACTTCTGTAGAGAAACTTGGATTTCATCTCCCAGATCAGGAGCTGGTGTTTTTTGATGAAGATGAACCTATTGAGAATATTCTGAAGAAAATCTGTTAACCAATCCATGTTTCTGGCGTGGTTCATAGCAAATCAAAAATATCCAGAGGCAAGAGATTGACATATGCCGAATTTCCAACAAAATTTGTTTGGAAAGCAAGTATGAGAGAATGGGTACCACGTAAACGAGGCTTTGCGATAGGGAGGATTGCGCATATTAATCCAGCACAAGATGAGCTATATTTCTTAAAAGTAATGCTAAATTGGGTAAGAGGGCCGAAATCATATGAGGATATAAGAACAGTTGATGGTGTTGTATATTCTACATACGAAGATGCCTGCTATGCTTTGGGATTGATGGATGATGACAAGGAATACATAGAAGCTATCAAAGATTGCAGTGATAATAGTTCTGGCACATATGCGAGGAAGCTTTTTTCGAGAGTGTTGGTATCCAAAACATTATCTCAGCCTTATCTTGTGTGGGAAGCTACTTGGGAGTATCTTACCGACGATATTCTCTACAAGAAACGACGAGAAACTGGAAATGCCGGTGAGCTTTTTTCTTATTAAACCAAATATGTTTTAAATGAGGTCTCTCTTTTTTAATTAATTTTTCAAACTAGCAGAGTTGAACTTGACCATAGATCAGATCAAAAACATTGCTCTAACCGAGATCCAAAATCATTTGCTTAGCAATGGTCGTAGCCTCCATAAATGGCCCCTAATGCCAAAGCCAGATGATTTTGGTTGTTACAACGGCAATCGCCTTATAGATGATGAGCTTAAGTATGTTGTGGAAGATCAGCTAAAGGAAAATGAAAGACTTATAGCGATGATAACAGATGAGCAAAGAGGGTTTTACAACGAGATTTTGGATGCAGTTTTGAATGATAGCGGTGGAGTGTTCTTTCTTTATGGTTATGGAGGCACAGGTAAAACCTTCGTATATAGAGCACTCTCATCAGCAATCCGATCTAGACGTATGATTGTTCTAAATACCGCATCCAGTGGAATTGCTGCATTATTGTTGGAAGGAGGTAGAACCGCACATTCCAGGTTTGGTATTCTGATAGATGCAGACGAGTTTACTACTTGCAAGAAAATGGAGCCAGGATCAGATCGTGCAGAATTAGTTAAAGCAGCAAAGCTCATTGTATGGGATGAGGCGCCTATGATGAACATACACTGTTTCGAGACGTTGGATCGTTCTATGCGTGATATTATAAGATCTTCTGAACACAAACCTTTTGGAGATAAAGTAGTTGTTTTCGGTGGAGATTTCAGACAGATTTTACCGGTTATACCCGGAGGTGGTAGAGCAGAGACTGTTTTGGCGGCTCTGAATTCGCCATATCTTTGGGAGCACTGCGAAGTTTTGAAGCTAACAAAAAACATGAAATTGCTCGCTGGTCTTAGTGATGATGAAGCAAAAGAGCTTCAATCCTTCTCAAAATGGATTTTGGATGTTGGAGATGGAAAAATAAATTTGCCAAACGACGGTCAAGTTGACATTGACATTCCTTCTGATCTGTTGAAAAAATACTGGAGAAGATCCTATTCAGACTATTGCAAAGGAGGTTTATGGACAAGCTTTTCAAACCTCAGAAGATAAGGATTTGTATAGACATCGAGCCATTCTCACACCCACAAATGATGAAGTTGATAAAATAAATGATTACATGCTTTCGCAGTTGCCAGGTAACATTTGATTCTGTTTACTCTTATGTTCGAGTAACTTTTTACATGTCTCTAAAGGATTTACACGTGCTTTCAGGTGAATACAAGGTTTACCTTAGCTCTGACAGTATAAACCATCCGATGTTGATGTAAAAGAAAATGTTACCTATCCAACAGAGTTTTTGAACAGTGTTAGAGTGGCAGGAATGCCTAGACATAATTTGAAGCTGAAGGTTGGTGCTCCTATTATGTGTCTCCGTAACTTGGATTTGGTAGATGGCTTATGCAATGGTACTAGGCTAATTGTTACTCAGTTGCTCCCCCATGTGATAGAAGGTAGAATTATAACCGGAAACAGTATTACTGGAGACAAAGTCTGGATTCCTAGAATGTATGTCAGTCCACCTGACACAAAGTTTCCCTTCAGAATGCGTCGAAGACAGTTTCCCGTTACATTGGCTTTCGCGGTGACCATCAACAAAAGTCAAGGTCAAACATTTGGAAGTGTTGGTTTGTTTTTGCCTAGGCCAGTGTTCTCTCATGGTTAGTTCTACGCTGCACTTTCAAGAGTTAAGTCGAGATCTGGATTAAAAATCCTAATAACAGGTAAAGAAAGGAAGGCGGAGACAAAAACATTGAATGTTGTCTACAAACAAGTTTTTCAAAATATTCTGTAGGCAGGGTACGTGATTGTTATATATTTTTTCACAATATCTTTTTAAAAATATATCAATTGTTACGATTGTTTATTTTTTGTATTTGGCAGATGGGTGGTGATGACTATGAAGATCGATACTATTTCATTTTCGGAAAAAGTGTTCAGACTATTTTGATCATGGTATTTGAATTTAATATTGTTTCCCGAGAAGTTAAAATTTACAAATTTGCAAATCTTTCAAATAACGACAACCAGTCCAAATTCTTACAAAATAAAATTGTTTGTTTTTTCAGGTCTCTCATCGAAGTTGTTTTCTTTATCGAGAATTGTACTTCATACTTTATACAATTTATGGATAATATTTTCAATTTTATTATCTTTTCTTTTAATGTGTCTATATACATTTTACTACTCAAATTCATGCATACAATAATTTGCAGTCGGAAAAATAACAAATTACAACATATATACCATCCAATTCTAATTACTGATAATGTAAAATATGTAGTCATCTCTAAATATATTAATTATCTATTTCGGAAAAAAAATTTGATGTCTAAACACATAATTTTTTGGAAAGTTGCAATTATACATATTCACAATAACAACCTCTTGATACTGAAGTTAATTTGTTCCATCTCCTCCTTTTAAAATATTAACTACCATCATATGCACTGTGCCTGATGCTTTATCCCAAAATAGGTGGTCTTATGATATAAATCCCGTTACTTCCAAACCCGACCAATATTTTGACCATATTTTGAAACTGTACATTGCCCGCACAGGGTGCGGACCGGTCACCTAGTAAAAATTAAAAACTAAACTTATTTTGTACAAAAAGTCTGGTCAAATATTAAATATTTGGATTAAAATTTCAAATATTTAACATCTACGATAGCGTTATAATTTTGGATCAGAAATGATAAGGCCCCTGCACTTATAAATTAACGCGGCTAAATTTTTTTATTTTCCCGCAATACCAAACATAGCGTTTTGAATTTATAAACACTATTAAAAAAGCCCGTGTTGGTATATAATAGCAGAGCTGCCAAAAATGCTATAATCTGATGATATTAATATCCACATTTCTTGTAGTGTTCAAAAGGTTCTCAGAACTCTCTTTCTGAAGCTTGATAATTCCTCCTCATTAACTTCCCTTTTATAGTGCTTGGCAATCATCTCTTTCCTTTTTCTGAGAACTGTTCCTAGGTTTTCTTTTTCTATTTCCTTGGGCTCAATAATGTCCGTGGATTTCTTCATGATGGTGGTTGGAGGGTTTCTTGAAGTCTTAGACTGCTCGCGGAGTGCATTAAGGCCTCGATTGGTACAACTGATGAAGAAGCAGTAGCAGTATGCTGTAGAAGCATAATATATTTATTTTAAAATAATATATATTAGATTATAATATATATTAGTAATATTTTGTTATTAAAAATAATGAATCTTAAATAATAACATAAATTAAATTAAAATTTAAATGTGAACTATTATTATTTAAAAAATAATGTAAAATTTATTTAAAATAACAAAATAATTTTGGATATAAAATAATTTTGAATATTATTAAATAAATGAAATAAAATAAAATTATTTTTGATATAAACATAATTTTTGAAACTAGTAATAAAATAAATAAATTATAAAATATTATTATTTGAAAAATAATGTAAAATTTCTTTAAAATAAAAAAAATATTTTTGGATATAAACTAATTTTGAATATTATTAAATAAATAAAATAAAATTTTATTTATTTTATTTTTGGATATAAAATAATTTGAATATAATTAAAAAATAAAATAAATAAATTATAATTATATATATATATATATATATTTTATATATTAATATATAAAAGAGATATAATTAACTTATTTTATTTACTAATTTCAAAATTATGTTTTATATGGAATTTTTTTCAAAAAAAGTAAAATTTACAATTAAAATATCTATTTTTAAAAATAATATTTATATTGTTAATTTATTTTAGAAATCCAAATTTTATTTTCTGGATATGAAAATAATTTTATAATATTATTAAATCAAATAAGTGAACTAATTATATATTTTTATTAAATTTATAAATTGTAAATGCAAATGCTCTTCCAAAAGCTTCATATGAGAACATTTGCTAGAGAGCATTTGGAGAGCATTAGCATTTAGTAAACGCTTTTCTAAATGCTTTTCTAACATATGTTGATTGTATAATGTAGAGTATAATGCTAATGCTAATGCTCTACCAATCAAGGCCTAAGTCGTGCAACGTCTATCTTTGGAAGTTGCACTCGGCGTTGGGGTACTGTGTATCGGGAGACAGGGACTAGTGTGTGTCGGTCGATATCCATGTCTTCTTGTCGATCGACAGGAGTATCTTTGTGTCGGTCGATAGGCATGGGATTCGGGTCAACTTCGATAGGGACGAGAGGATGTGGGTGTCGTGCTGCGAAGGCTTCATGTGACATAATCTTGATTGCACTGCACTCGTGAGAGGTTTCCTCGAAGTCTATCGATCGATACTCGTCAAAGTCTATCGATCGATCTCGGGTAGATGATGTCGATTGATATGAGTCGAATACGATTTCTGATTTGCTCTCATGTGTCGAATCTTGCAGCTTCTCTTGCTTCACCACTTGCCAAAAGTCATCATCCAGGATGGCATTCACATGGTGGTTAGTAGTAGACTCTCTTGTTCCTCTTGCTAAAGCTTCTTGCTTCTTTAAAGCTTCTCATGTCTGAACCACCTGAGTCTCCAATTTCTTCACATAGGTACTCAAAGCATCAAGCTTTGTGTTCAGGTTGGTGTAGACGAAGTCAATCTTTCCATTGAAGTACACCTGTAGCTTCTGCTGACTTTCAAGAACTTTGTCCAGCATCTCTTCTAGCTTACTTTCGTAGGTGGGTGGGGGTGGATTTGTGTAGAATGAGTTTCCATAACTCCTGTTGTTGTTGGGGGTTGCTGCTGCTGTAGGTGGGTTTCTGTGAACTCTGGTTGAAGTTGCTCCTCTGTCCTGAGGAGTTTTTGTATCCTCCTTGGTTTTCAGATCTCTGAAATCCAGCTCCACTGATCCTGTTCACATCTTCTTCTGTGTATTCCTCTTCAGCTACAGTTTCTGCATCCTCAACTGAGCACATCTGCTTGTTTAATAACTTCTGACCATTATCCAGCTGTGCTTGTACTTCATTAATCTGCTCCTTCCCAAGGAATGATGCAGAATTTTTCTTGACAGTGTTCTTCGTGCTGTTGCTTGAAGCTAAGTTATCAATTAACTTCACAGCATCTTGCGGATTCCTCGTGGTTAATTTGCCTTCACTAGCTGTATCAAGAACCATCTTATACTTCAAAGTGATGCCTCTGTAGAAAGTGCATAGCAGTTGCACATTGTTGAATCCGTGGTGTGGACAATCACGCTGGTAGGACTTGAATCTGTTCCAGGTATCCTTAAATGACTCTCCAGGATCCTGAGTGAATGTAGCAATCTTCCTCCTCCAGTCTTCAGCGCGTGATTCATCAAAAAAATTACGCAGAATGCGTTTTTGATGTCATTCCAGGTTGTGAGTGAACCTGGTGGTAATTGCCTCAGTCACTGCAAAGCTTCTCTTGATAGAGAGTATTTGAAAAGCTTGCAGAGAAGATAGTCCTCAGGGACTCCATTGGGTTTTATGGCAGTTATGAGATCCTCGAACCTCTCCAGATGGTCCATAGGATGCTCATGGGACAACCCACAGAAGGGTATTTGTCCTAGAAGTGTGTAGTACTGCAGTGATACAGCCTGGAAATCAGACTATAAGACTTGATGAACTGAGGTTCAACCTGAAAACAAAGAAGATAGATTTTTATGAGTTTTATGAGTTTTTATAAAGTAAAACATAAACAAATGCAAGATGAATGAGATACTGATGATAATGATAAATATATGAATAATAAAAAGAAAGGATAGGATGGAATTAGGCTGCTGGATGTGTATCACTCTCAGCCTAATTAGTTGATGATTGAAGTAGATTGAGATGGTGCTTTGCTTGCTGGTTGTGTAACTCTCTCAAGCTTGGCAAATGAATGAGATGGAAGGAAGGGTGGATTGAGGACGCCACAAGACACTATGGAAAGGAGTCTTGATAAGTCAAGGTGCTCTGGAGCTGCTTCTCACAAACTCTAAAGACTTCAAACAATAGTTTTAAGAAAACAAGAAAACTGAATAATTCTTATTACTTTCAAGATGGGTGTTTTACAATGAAACAAAGACTAGAGCTTTATAGGCTCGACCAAGACAGACTCTAACAGTCATAAAATGATAAAAGGAAACTAATAAAATCGAAATAAAAGCAAAGTAAATCAAAGAGTTGATGGCTCCATGGAATATAGCCGTTAGAGGCTTAATGGTGAGAATCTTGGCCAAATGAATGTGGCTGATGTTCTTCTTGTATCTGGACGGTTTGAGGGGGTAAGTAAGCTTCCTGGGAATGTTCCTTATGATCTGAAAGGTGCTGAGGTCGTGCCTTAACTGAAGAGAAAAGAGCTGTTGGAGCTTTATTGCAAGGATCTCCAAATAAGGCAGTTTGGTGTAAGTGTGGATCCTCCTGATCCAATGGGGTCTGGTGCATGGTAGAAACTCATGGAACTCTTCTTGGACTCCTATAATGTCTCCTGGAAGTCTTGGTTTAGTCCTGATGCCTTCTGGTCGGATTGGAATGGCTGGGAAATGATCAAACCGAAAGATTGTCCAATCTTGCCATAAATAGCTCCGGTTTGATTTAAGTGACTCTTCATTGAACCAACTGATCTCCTGGGCTCTGGTGTAGCTAAGGACTTCTTCAATACCTCCTGATTGGTTGAAATGATCTCCTGGACGCCAATGTCTGGTTTGAAGCTGATTGAACCGGTTAGCTTCCAATTAAGGCAGGTGTAGAACTGGTTTGAACGGTTTTGGAGAATGGATCATAACTTCATAATTCCGTGGCCATTTCTCCTGATATTGGGCTTCTTGGAAAGATGAGAGATCCCTCTTGAATCCTATGATCGGCTTTGGTTCAGGCCGCTTCTTTATTGGGCTTGAATCTCCTTCAAAAGTCTGATACTCGCAACTGGACGGGCTGGAGAACCTCCAGTTTGTAAAATCCATAACTCCTTGGTCCGGTAAGCTTTTCTGGAAATTTCAATTGGGCTGGACTCCTTCCGGAGTGTAGAGTCCATTAAAATTTGTTTCACTCCAAACCTCCTTTTGGTTGTCGAGATATACGCTGTGGACTGGACCTATGTCGCTGGTACCTCC
The DNA here is from genome assembly GCF_000801105.2 of Raphanus sativus. Lineage (NCBI taxonomy): Eukaryota > Viridiplantae > Streptophyta > Magnoliopsida > Brassicales > Brassicaceae > Raphanus > Raphanus sativus. The sequence continues at coordinate 19,359,635 of NC_079518.1, read as the reverse complement.
AAAGTGGCCGGTTTGGACTGCTTGGTTGACCTCTGGTTCAACCACTGGTTTGATGGCCGCATCATTCCCTCCCCCTTGTGAAGGTTTTGACCTTAAAACTGGATAACCTGATACACCACAATAGAGCAAGTCAGGTTTCATTCTCTTTTGGGAGTTTAGAACCTTACCTTGATACAATTTTGGTTTGGTAATGGTTTGTGCATCTGGTGGCTCTTCTTTAAAAAGATGGGAAATGATCACGCCTCTGGCTTGGACATTGTCATTTCTTCTCTTCCGGAGCTGATGGTTCTCCACACTTTTGGAGTTGATGGGTCTGACCATCTTTGGGACTGATTCTCCAAGAAATAAAAGAGTATCCGGTGGGATTTCTTTAAAGCTTTCTTCTTTGCAACCTGAAAAATTCTCAACATTCTGGACAAAGACCAAATGAAATATATCTAATACTGGAGATGTATGAACAGAATGTGTTGTGGTCGAATTTACTATAGGCACATCAGCATGATGAAGAATTAAATTCTTCTTTGGACAGCTTTGAATTGGTGGCTGCCTTTCTTGCACCTTTTTACCTAAGTTGATATGATCATCTTCTGGTCTTATTCCTGGATCAAAATTCTCTGGCAAAGACAAGTGAGTCATATCTGAATAATCAAGTGTAATAGATGTTTTAAGATCAGAGAAACTTCCCTTGCTGAATTTAAATGGTACTAGTTCAGCATCACTTTTATGGACAGCATCTATTAACAACATGGTTAAGGCATCTTGTTGCAAAACTTCATCACGAATTGGAATGCCTTTTTCTTTGCTTATACCTGGGTCAAAACATCTTGGCAAAGACAAGTGTATTATACCAAAGTAAAGGAATTTATTAACTGATGAAAACAAAGAACAAAGAACCTTACTTTCAGCTGTGGCAGCACGAAATTGTATTTCTTTGTTTGGCTTGTTCTCACCTTGGTTTCCTGTACCTATTTCACTTTCCCTTGGACAAGACAAGTGCATTAATCTTATCATGGAAATAATAATAGCTTTCTGATCCTTAGTGAAATTTACCTCAGGTTTTGGCACTTGAACAATTCTTTGTTCAGATTTTGGTTTCCACTTGTGGTGTGGATTTTGATTGATCTCAGGGTCTGGCTCGGCCCTTGGCACTTCAGTAAGCATAGAGCTCTCATCTGGTATCCCTGTACCAAGAACATAAAAATTTAAACCAGTATCTAAAGGTGATGTTAAACACTTACATTGGTTTGATACTTTGATTACTGGTTTTGCTTCTTTAAGCAACAAATCATTTCTTCCAGCCTCACTTATGGCTTCCTCCTCTTTAGCAATGTCATGCTGGTAGAATAGGTCTTCTCTTTTGAGTTCATGCTCCTTAATTCCTGATACAATACCCTTTGACAAAGACAAGTGCATTATAAAAGAACTTGGAAGCAACAAATCAGATTGAATAAAACTATCACTTATTTTAAAATTTTCAGTTTTAGTTTCTAGTGATGTTTCTTTCAATACTTGCTTAGTTGGGCAAGCTTCAACAAGGTGGTCTATTTTAAAACATGTCTGATCTTTCAGAATTTTAAAATCTGAAGACTTACCTTGGCTTGATGTGTCCTCCTCTTTGGGTTCTAAAATCTCCTTGTTCCTTGGACATAATTCTTTTTGAACTTTTGATTCAAACAAGGATGTGGATTTCGGATTTTTCTGGACCTCATGACCTGTCTTAACTTTCTTTGACAAAGACAAGTGACTCATACCAGTGGGAGATAATTCATAAACCAATTTATCAAGTATAGGACTTACCATAGCCTTTACTTGAACACTTTCATGTTCTGGTTTTGGAGTTGGTTTGCACAGCATGTATGGACTGATGCCCTTAGTCTCCTTCATGGTCACTGGCACGACATGGTGTTCGAACTTCTCTACAAACTCCTTGTGCATTCTGACTTTGAGGTCTTTCCAATCTAACACTTGTTCAGTGCTCTCCTTTAACCACCATTTGTAGGCATTTTTGGTAAAGGCTTGGACAGCTTGTAACAACATCTTTTCTTTGGGAACTTTGTTGGAAAGCAGCCACTTATCCATGTTCTTTTCCCATCTTAAATACACCTCTGGGTTCCTGCTTAAACCTGAAAACACTAAGATGTCAGATGTATAAGCACAACTTTTGATTACTTCCCTTTTTGGTCCGATTGATGTATATGGAGCTCTCCATGAGGGGTCTGGTGGTTTGGGCTCGACATAATCAGCCTCAGGTACTTCTCCAAATCCACTTTCTCCAGGTTTTGGTCGTCGGCCTTGTGCCTTGTTTCTTTTCTCCATCTGAGCAATCTGCTTTTTGAGTTTTTGTAAGGCTACAACTTGCTGGCTCAGTGTGGCCTCCATTGTTTGGCCTGGTTCTTTCACTCCCATTTCTTCCTGCAACAATCTCAAAGATCAAGTGAAGAATAGAGAAATCTGATTGAACCAAAATAAACCCAATGCAATAATGAAATTTAAACTGAACCGAGAAATATGCAATTATGAACCGATATGAAATAAACTATGCAATAAAAACTTTTTATTTTTCTTTTCTGATGCAAGCACGAAATGGAGAGACAAATATGATATGAAACAATAACTAGGATGATTTTTTTAAAAATTTTCAGATTTTATATGCAATGCCAGAAGATATGGAAACAACTTAAAATGCAGATTTTTATTTTTTTTTTACTTTTTCAAATGGAAAACAAATAAAAGCAAACACTTTTTTTTTTATAAATGCAAAAATCAAAATGATGAATCAAATATGATATGCACGAAATTAAAATGATATGCTCTTTTTTTTTAACTTTTCAATGCAAGATCAAAAAAATGCAAAATGCAGATTTTCTTTTTTTTTTTGAAATGAATGCACAAAATGTAAATATGGCAAATGGAGCTGGGCAATGAATGCAAACAAGCTGATGATTAAAATTTGAATCCTAGATAATCTACACAAAAATAAAATTGTCTTCCTCTTTTTATAATTTTTTTTTTGAATGCAACAAGAACACAAAAATGCAGAAACTGTTTTTATGGATTTTTCGATTTATAAATGCAAAAACAAATGACAAATATGATACAAGGATAGAATGAACCTGGGTCAGGAGCTTAGGCTCTGATACCAAATGATACAGCCTGGAAATCAGACTATAAGACTTGATGAACTGAGGTTCAACCTGAAAACAAAGAAGATAGATTTTTATGAGTTTTATGAGTTTTTATAAAGTAAAACATAAACAAATGCAAGATGAATGAGATACTGATGATAATGATAAATATATGATAAAAAAAAGAAAGGATAGGATGGAATTAGGCTGCTGGATGTGTATCACTCTCAGCCTAATTAGTTGATGATTGAAGTGGATTGAGATGGTGCTTTGCTTGCTGGTTGTGTAACTCTCTCAAGCTTGGCAAATGAATGGGATGGAAGGAAGGGTGGATTGAGGACGCCACAAGACACTATGTAAAGGAGTCTTGATAAGTCAAGGTGCTCTGGAGCTGCTTCTCACAAACTCTAAAGACTTCAAACAATAGTTTTAAGAAAACTAGAAAACTGAATAATTCTTATTACTTTCAAGATGGGTGTTTTACAATGAAACAAAGACTAGAGCTTTATAGGCTCGACCAAGACAGACTCTAACAGTCATAAAATGATAAAAGGAAACTAATAAAATCGAAATAAAAGCAAAGTAAATCAAAGAGTTGATGGCTCCATGGAATATAGCCGTTAGAGGCTTAATGGTGAGAATCTTGGCCAAATGAATGTGGCTGATGTTCTTCTTGTATCTGGACGGTTTGAGGGGGTAAGTAAGCTTCCTGGGAATGTTCCTTATGGTCTGCAAGGTGCTGAGGTCGTGCCTTAACTGAAGAGAAAAGAGCTGTTGGAGCTGTATTGCAAAGATCTCCAAATAAGGCAGTTTGGTGTAAGTGTGGATCCTCCTGATCCAATGGGGTCTGGTGCATGGTAGAAACTCATGGAACTCTTCTTGGACTCCTATAATGTCTCCTGGACGTCTTGGTTTAGTCCTGATGCCTTCTGGTCGGATTGGAATGGCTGGGAAATGATCAAACCGAAAGATTGTCCAATCTTGCCATAAATAGCTCCGGTTTGATTTAAGTGACTCTTCATTGAACCAACTGATCTCTTGGGCTCTGGTCTAGCTAAGGACTTCTTCAATACCTCCTGATTGGTTGAAATGATCTCCTGGACGCCAATGTCTGGTTTGAAGCTGATTGAACCGGTTAGCTTCCAATTGAGGCAGGTCTAGAACTGGTTTGACCGGTTTTGGAGAATGGATCATAACTTCATAATTCCGTGGCCATTTCTCCTGATATTGGGCTTCTTGGAAAGATGAGAGATCCCTATTGAATCCTATGATTGGCTTTGGTTCAGGCCACTTCTTTATTGGGCTTGAATCTCCTTCAAAGTCTGATACTCGCAACTGGACGGGCTGGAGAACCTCCAGTTTTGTAAAATCCATAACTCCTTGGTCCGGTAAGATTTTCTGGAAATTCCAATTGGGCTGGACTCCTTCCGGAGTGTAGAGTCCATTAAAATTTGTTTCACTCCAAACCTCCTTTTGGTTGTCGAGATATACACTGTGGACTGGACCTATGTCGCTGGTACCTCCAAAGTGGCCGGTTTGGACTGCTTGGTTGACCTCTGGTTCAACCACTGGTTTGATGGCCGCATCATGCGGCTTGAGCTCGAAAACTCCTCTCCTAATGGCAGGAGGGCGAATGGCTGATCGGTTGGTATAGAACTGATCTGGACGGTTGTAGTCAACCAAGGTTCTAGCTCTGTTAGCCTCTTCTACAGGTTGGATGAAGTCTGTAGGTGCAGTCTCTTGCTCAGGAATGATCTCCTTTTGAGCATTCAGCTTCTGACCTGCTGCATTACGCATGTGACCATCTTGATCACGCAGGTCTCCGTTCTCATCAGTGGTGAGAATAATAGGCGCTACCATGTCTCAGTTAGTATCGATCGATGTAAAATGAGGTATATCTATCGATGTCGGATGAAAGGTATCGGTCGACGAACGGTTGTTGATGTCGATCGATGGTAGGGTGCGAGTATCGGTCGACGAAGAAGGTGTCTCGGTCGACTGTGGTAAGCGAGTATCGGTCGACGAAGAACGGTTGATGTCGATCGATGCGGAACGTAAGTCTTTTCGGATGCTACATTCCAAGCTGTGGGGATCTTCTGTGTACACAAGTTGATTGTTCTTGTTGCTCCTAGTACTGCTGGGCATGTACCTAAAATGACAAGAAAAAAAAACTTGTGTCAGAAGATGATTAAGCAGTAACAAGTAACCTATACCTAATCAGATTAAATCTAATGGCGATCTTAGCTTCCCGGTAACGGCGCCAAATTGGATATCACTCAAATTACCCTAAGGAGTGAATTACTCTCTCAAATAAGAGGTTCAGTTGTAGTTGCAATGATAAGTTGCTCAAGAGAATTGGTTTTAGGTTTTAAACAATAAGAGAAAGTAGTTAGATTCAAGGTTACTATTCAGATAATTAGGATTACAATGCTATAGATGTTTTAATAAGTTGCTTGCATGATATTAAAGAACTTCAACTCTTAGAGTAATCTAATAGCCTTCGTGTATTAGACTCGTCCATTGATCTGACTGCCGGCAATATCGATCGATGTTTCGACAGCGATATCGATCGATATGGGTTGCCGTCGATCGATTACTCTATAAGAGTATCGATCAATATAGCTTCAGGTCGAGTTGAATATATGTCCACCAAGATCATAGACCGGCTCTCGACTATCCCTAGAGGATTTTAGCTTATGCAAGATGATTTCAGGATAATGATTTATGAGTTAAATCACTTCCAAGATCGTATTCTAGTTAGCTACTCTGGAATAAGCATTAGGGTTCATCATGATAATGAATATTACAACTCAAAAATCTATAGTTGGGGCTAATCCCTCATAACTATTTGAACCCCAAATCTAACAAAGGAATCTACTCAGACATAGCTAAGTGATTCATAGCATCAAGGTAATGGCAAATAAACTTGAGGGTGCGGATCCTTCTAACAAAGGTAGTTTACTGAAACTCTAGGGTTCACTATGACTTGTCTGTATGTGTGTGTGCTTTCTAGATCTAGAAGAAGAACAACATTTCTGAAAATAAACACTGCATTGATTTGGAGATCAAGTAGTTTGTGTCCTCTATAACCAGAAGGTAAGCCAAGAAACACACAAGCCCGTGCTCTCTCCCAAAACTTGTGACGACCTTTCGGTGAGGTGCTTGTATAACAAAGACAACTGAAGGTCTTGAGGTTAGAGTAGTCGAAGAGCTTAGTTGTGAGCATCTCAAAAGGAGTCTTATTTCCAATAACAGGTAAGGAGTAATGTTGATGAGGAACACAGCGGTGAGTACACAGTCTCCCCAGTGACTAAGAGGTACTCCAGATTAGAAGAGGAGAGCTCTGGCCACGTTTAGGAGGTGTTCATGCTTGCGCTCTAAGACAGAGTTTTGCTCAGGAGTTTTTGGGACAGGAGTGATAGGATATGATGTCTTTAGATTTGTATAGAGCAACAAATCGTAACTCAAGGGCGTTATCTGCTCGAACTGACTTGATCTGAGCATCATATTGTGTTTCAACCATACATATGAAGTCAGCAAAGATCGTGAGAACATCGCTCTTATGTGTGATCATCAACGATGGTTACGAAATATTTATATCCTTCTTGTGTAGGTTCAGAAAACGGTCCTTAGACATCGATGTGTAATAATTCAAAAGGTTTGGAACAGAGCTTAGGATGTAAGTGATAAGACAACTTATTTTGCTTAGCACGATGGCAAATATCACAATGAAGCAAGCCTTTATTCTTTGTGTTTGAAAATCCAAGTACATCAGAAAGAAGCTCTATACGCTCATAAGAACTGTGTCCAAAATGTTGGTGCCAAACAGAAGCATCGACAACATTATTTGCAAAAATAGAAGAAGAAGCAGGTGGTGCAGAACTCGAATCAGCAACATCCAGGACGTACAGCTTTGCAATCCGTTAACCGGTTCCAATCATCGACCCCCTAATAAGATCATGTATGGTGAAAGAACCAGAGTCAAAGATCACTTGGGCGCCAATGTCAGAGGTTAAAGAACTGACACTCAGAAGGTTAAGTCTGAACTCAGGAATGTACAGAACATCCTGTAGAGTGAGAGTGGCAATGATATTAATCTGACCAACGCCACTGACTTTTAGTGTTGACCCATTGGGTAGATTCACGAAATGGGTAACAGAGGTATCAAGGGAATGAAAAGCATCACGACGATGAGAGACATGGTGAGTTGCACCAGAATCTACTATCCAAATGTGCTTATCAGTAGTGTTGGGCCCGAATATGGCCCGATAGCTGAATAGCGAATAATAAAAGACGATAACAGGCCACGACAGGCCCATCACGAATTCAATATGTGAAAGGAGCTAAGCTGGAGCCGGAGGCTGAGAGCTAAGGACTTTTACCAAAGAGGTCACGGTGACGAGGAAGCTCACATCGTAACAGAAGGAGCGCAGGACCCGGTCAAAGGGAAGCTGTTGCAGATCCCCCAATAAACGGAGAAGATCTCGGGAACCAGTTGGCGACGATCAAGCGGAACCTGAGGCTATTTAAAGAGAAAGCAAGTCAAGAAAGGAGATCTATTGAACCCATATTCCATTCGATACTCTGAAAACATTCTTATGGTTGTAACATTCTTATAATCTTTGTATTCATCAAGGATCATCTCTTGTAAACGTTCTTTTACCAAAAATCATTAATACAAATCGAAGTTCATTCAATAAGTTCTTACGGGATTCAGCCCACGAGTATCTTTCCCTAATCCTTTCCTAAACTATAAACCTGACCTAAAATCAGGAGGTGAGTTTAATCCCTCACAATTGGCGCCGTCTATGGGGAAGAAACAATCGAATCCCTTACCCTAACTTGAGGATGAATCCTACCGATCAGAAAAAAAATCCGTCTGACCTTAACCTCCCGATTAGGAACGATGGCTCACCGAACAATGGAGGCTCTAGTCTCGTAACCACGGAGCCTCGACGTGGTGACCACCGATCTGGGCAACAGCCTCCAGCTGGCGCTCGAACGAGCCAGACTGCAACCGGAGTTATTAACCCGAGATCATCAAGTGGAACCGCCCCCGGGCTTCCAGTCATCGAGAATCCTCAGCAGCAAACCACTCCGAATCAAACGGAGGCTCAGCTCTCTGAGATTCGTCAGATGATGATGCAATTAGTAGACAAAGATCAGGAAAGTGAGCGTACGATGCATCAGCTAGCTGCTCGTCAGCAACGATTCGAGGAGATAACCAGATCTCTAAACACAACAACCCAACCACCGCAACGTCAAGCTCTGGGGGTCACCTTCCGAGATCGATCGACCGATCCCTCATTCCCCCGAGGACGTTTAGACTTTTCTCCTGATAGCACTGCTCCGGAAGGACGGGGACCTGCTTTCCAGACACCTCATACTGGGACAGCTCCTGTGTTTAACCCGCCTATCACCAATGCTATGGGAAGTAACGTAGATGACAACCAGTTCCACACCCAGTCAGGTCGCTGATCGGAGCACTCCCTTACCTCCTCCGCCGCCTGATTGTAGGTCTGGAACAGGAGTATCCTTCCCATTTGAGGGGCAGAACATCAGCTTCAGTTTATCAAACCAGGAGCTCAACCCCGAATGGGGACGGGTATCAAAGGATAGACTCCGATAACCCAAGAGCTGGTGAGCGACTTAGCCCACCAACTGCATGGGAGGATGAGCCAACACGATTCCGTCAGGAACCTGCCCGTCGGGTACCTAATAACGACCCAAATGTCCTTCCCTTAGAAGGACCTGAAGCTATCCGCAGATATATGGAACGAACTCATGCAGCTCTCCGAAAATTGGGAGCTCAAGTCCATAAAGCTACGAGCTCAGCTCCCGAAATTGATAGCTTGATCGAAGAAACCCGTGGAACTCCATTCACTGACAGAATTGCCAGCTCTTATATAAGAGATACCCGAAAAATCAGAATTTCCGAGTATGATGGGACCTCTGACCCAAAGGCCTATCTGAGAGCTTTCCGATTGGCTATCGTGAAAGCCCATTTTACACAGGAAGAATGTGAAGCAGGTTACTGCAGGACATTCGCCGAAAACTTGGTCGGAACAGCCCTTGAGTGGTTCTCCGGTCTCGAGCCAGCCTCGATAGATAGTTTCGATCAGTTAACTAGCGCCTTCATGAAGCAGTACTCGACCCATATCCTGAAGCAAGCCTCTGAGCCCGACCTTTGGAAGGTCAGACAAGGAATGGGGACTCGCTACGAGTCTACATCGAGAAATTCAGGGCAGTAAGAACTAAGCTCTCGAATCCCAACGACCTAGTCGCCATCGAGGCTCTTAGGAGAGGTCTGTTCTATAAATCAAAGTTCTGGTCGGAGCTAACACTCAATACTCCCCCAACTATCGATGATGCTCTTCATAAAGCCACCAGATACATTACTCTGGAGGAGGAGACAGCTGCACTAGATAAACTCCACAAGAAGCCTCAGAATCACTCGAAAGGTGAATCCTCTGAGGCAAAGGGACCTCATAAAAGGGGGAACCTCCGAAACAACCAAACTCAGGAGAACATTCCTATGCAATCGAGGAAGACAAGGAAGAGAAACCTGTCGCCGCAGCAAACAAAACTCCCTGGTCAAAGGGCTTTGATAAAAACAAACATTGCTCTTATCATGATCGAGAAGGGCACTCAACTGAGGAATGTTGGGACCTCCAACGACAACTGGCAGCTAAATTCGCAGCCGGAGAAATAAAGGGAGTGGACCTTAAAAAGCCACCACCTTATCAGAAAAGAGGTCCCAGAGACACCTCTCCAAAGCGCGAGAGATCACCTGAGAAGGAGACCGATTCGCCACCTCCAGCTCCCAAGAAAAGAGTCGAGATGATTCTTGGAAAATTCCCCCAAGGAAAAAGTTTACAAGTCGAAGCTCTCTTGAGCAAACCGTCCCCTCAATCGAGCCTCGACTCGAGGGTGGACTGTATCCTTGGAGGATCAGATATATGTCAAGACTCCCCCAACTCCATTAAGAATCACGTACGGAAGGTTGTGTCTAACACTGGACCTAAGCCTCCTAACCCCGAGTCCAATACTAAGATTTCTTTCTGAGAAAGCGAGACCTCAAACCTTGACAGACCTCACGATGATGCATTAATTGTCACTCTGAACATCGCAGGATACGAGGTCCCTAAACTCATGATAGACACAGGAAGCTCTGTTGACCTTATCTTCTACAACACCCTAAAAGGGATGGAAATAGACGACTACGAAATTATTGGCCAAAAAGCTAACCTCGTAGGCTTCTCCGGAGAAACAACTACCTCATTGGGGACTATCAAGCTCCCAATCATAGCTGGCGGAATAATGAAAATGACTAACTTAGTAGTCATCAACAGACCTTCCCCGTTCCATGCGATCTTGGGAAGACCCTGGATTCACAAGATGAAGGCAGTAGCCTCGACTTATTATCAATGTGTGAAATTCCCGACACCTAAAGGGATAACTTCCCGTTACCTCACATCGACCGCCTGGTTGAAGCAACAGCTGGCCATCGACTCCTATCCTTCATGGATGCCTTCTCAGGATACAACCAAATCATGATGGATCCTGAGGATCAGGAGAAAACTGCATTCATAACCGAACGAGGAAGCTATTGTTACAAGGTTATGCCATTCGGATTAAAGAACGCAGGAGCTACCTATAAGAGGCTAGTAAATAAGATGTTTGCTGGACAACTCGGAAAAACCATGGAGGTCTATATTGACGATATGCTAGTCAAATCCTCAGCTGGAGAAGACCACATCTCCCACTTAAGGGAATGCTTCGATATCCTCAATAAATACGATATGAAGCTCAATCCCACTAAATGTACCTTCGGGGTACCCTTAGGCGAGTTCCTAGGCTATCTTGTAACCGAAAGAGGCATTGAAGCCAACCCGCAGCAGATAGCAACCTTCCTAGAAATGCCGTCACCTAAGACAACCAGAGATGTACAAAGATTGACCGGACGAATCGCAGCATTGAACCGATTCATATCAAGTCCACCGACAAGTGCCTCCCATTCTACAAACTTCTAAGAAATAATAAGAAGTTCTTATGGGACGAGAAATGTGAGGAAGCCTTCAAACAATTGAAAGCTTATCTATCTGAACCTCCGATCCTATCCAAACCTGTAGTAGGAGAGCCACTGTACCTGTACCTCGCCGTATCGACTGCTACAGTTAGCGGTGTCCTAGTACGAGAAGAACAAAACGAACAAAGACCTGTCTATTACACCAGCAAGAGTTTAATAGACGCCGAAACAAGGTACCCTGCAATGGAAAAATTAGCGCTAGCAGTCGTAACAGCTGCCAGAAAATTACGACCTTACTTCCAATCGCACTCAATCGTCGTAATGACCTCACAACCATTACGAATGATATTGCACAGCCCTAGCCAGTCAGGGTGATTGGCTAAATGGGCCATAGAGCTCAGTGAATACGACATCGAGTATAGAGCTCGAGCAGCAGCGAAGGCTCAGGTCCTTGCCGACTTTGTCATTAAGCTAGCATCCGAGCAATTAGACTCCGAAATGAAATCTCCAAAGTGGAGCCTGTATGTCGACGGAGCCTCATCAAAACAGGGCTCCGGTGTCGGTCTAAGGCTGACTTCTTCAGCAGGAGAAACCATTGAGCAGTCATATAGGCTCGGATTCAGCGCCTCAAACAACGAAGCTGAATATGAAGCACTAATCGCAGGGTTGAAACTCGCCCTAAGCCTCGGAATTCGAGAGCTAAATGCTTATAGTGATTCACAGCTAGTAGCTAGCCAGTTTCACGGAGAATATGAAACGAGGGACGAAAGAATGGGGGCATATCTCGAAGTCGTCCAGAACCTCACTAGGCAGTTCGACAAATTCGAACTAACAAGGATCCCACGAGGAGAGAACTCCTCAGCAGATGCGTTGGCTGCTTTAGCCTCCACATCGGACCCCCTCGTAAAACGGATCATACCCGTAGAAGGAATCGAAAAACCAAGCATCGACATAGCTACTAAAGCTGAGATAGACAGCAAGCTAAAAGAGCAACCTGAAGGTACCTGTCCTGAAACGGTAGCTACCCAAGTTCTCACAACATTCTGGTTCCCAAAAGCCAGAATACTTAACTCTAAAAAGCATACCTCCGGGAACACAATCCAAAACACGGAAGGTATTCCCCGAAATTCAGACTCCTTGGAGCCTAATCTCACGAATACCTCCGGGGGACACCAACTCAGACCCACTCGTCTGCAGAGTTAAAACCAGAAGCCGTTCAGCTCTCAAAAATTCATCTGGGGGCACCATCCAGACCCCGGAAAATAATGAAGAAATTGGAGGTATTCCTCGGAACTCAGACTCCCTAGAGCCTAATCCTACGAATACCTCCGGGGGCACCACGACACCAGGTCCCGAACAGGAACCTCCCTCGTCTCTTCATAACAAAGTTGTAGGGAGAGAGGATTGGAGAATTCCAATCACGCAATACATCCTGGAAGGAAAGACTCCACCCAATAAATGGGAGGCTCGGAAGCTCAAAGCATTAAGCGCGAGATACTGCATAATCGAGTCTGCCCTCCACAACGAAGCATTTCCAGACCTTACCTAAAATGTGTCCATGGCCTCGTTGCTATGAGACTCATGGAGGAAATGCACGACGGCTCCTGCGGGAACCACTCTGGAGGAAGAGCTCTGGCCATCAGAATCAAAAGACAGGGCTATTTCTGGCCTACCATTATTGCAGACTATGAGGTCTACTCCTCCTCATGCGACAAGTGCCAGAGGCATGCTACGATTATACACCAACCTGCGGAAAAGCTATCCAACATATCCGCCCCTTACCCATTTATGAGGTGGTCCATGGACATTGTAGGACCACTAGTAGCGTCAGGAAGTGGAAAGAAGAAGCTATGCTTCCTCTTAGTCCTAACAGACTACTTCACGAAATGGATAGAGGCTGAAGCTTTCCAACAGGTAACCAGAGTCGAGGTCGAACGATTTGTGTGGAAAGAAATCGTGTGTAGACACGGCGTCCCATATGAAATCGTAACCGACAATGGAGGACAGTTCATATCCCACGACTTAAAAACATTTTGTGACAAATGGAATATTCGCCTGACCTTCTCAACACCTCGACGACCTCAAGGAAACGGCCAGGCGGAGGCTGCTAATAAATCAGTATTAGCAAACCTCAAGAAACGCCTTGGAACCCAGAAAGAACTCTGGTCAGAAAAGTTACCTGAAGTACTTTGGGCATGTCGAACCACCCCACGAAAGGCTACAGAAGAAACCCCTTTCTCCTTAGCCTATGGGATGGAAGCTGTCGTCCCAGCCGAAACCATTGCTGGTAGCCTCCGCCGGGAGCTCTGTACATCTGACCCCGCAGCTAATGATCAGCTCCTAATGGACAGCCTCGACCTAATTGAGGAAAGACGGGACCGAGCCCTGATTCACATTCAAAACTATCAGCAAGCAATGGCACTACAGTACAACTCCAAAGTCAGGCTCCGACAGTTCGCTGTAGGTGACCTAGTACTTAGGAAAGTTTTCGAAGGAACCAAGGAACCAGATGCTGGAAAGTTAGGAACCAACTGGGAAGGTCCCTATCAGATCATCCATGTGGTACGACCTGGCGTTTACAAGCTCCGAAAGGTGCGAACCGGGGTACCTGAAATCAGATCGTGGAACGCCACGAATCTTAAGAGATACTATCATTAGGTACCTAAAATTCCTGAACTACGTTAGGCTTGATCCCTTGACTGGGTACGTAGGCAACTCCGTTATGAGTGCAGCCCCAACCTCATTTCAACACTTTGTTCACCACAACCAAGGGGGGCATATGTCTGATTAAAATCACATAGCTCAAGCAGCAAGTGTATAACCATTATAATACAGCAATTTTATGACTATTATGATACCAAGTATCCAATTATCAATAAAGCAATTATCCTTGATGTCTCAATTCTTTAACAACACAGGTCCCTACAAACATGGACCTAGGGTCCCAAAACCCTTCGGATCAGCTCAGGTCTCCATGAACCTGAACCTAAGGTCTTAAAATCCTTAATAATCATGAAGGTCTTGAAATCCTTCAAACGAAATCAAATTTGATAAACTAACCTAAGGTCTTAAAAATCCTTAGAAACCACTAAAGGTCTTAAAATCCTTCAAACAAAGTCAGGTCTCCATTGACCTCAACCTAAGGTCTTAAAACCCTTAAAAATCATCAAGGTCTTAAAATCCTTCGAACAAGGTCAGGTCACCTCGGACTTAAACCTAGAATCTCGAAATCCTCAACAAAATACAAAGGTCTTAAAACCCTTATCAAATTTCGAAAGGTCTTAAAATCCTAAGCAAGTTCCAATGGGTCTTAAAATCCCGTAAACAAATTCAGGTTCCCAAGAACCCCCACCTAAGGTACCCGAGTTAAACTCAGACTCCTAAAAACCTTAAGCTAACCTCGATACTTCAGGAACCCCTCTTAAGGGGCCAAAAACGATCCAAGTCTCCAAGACTTATCATGAAATCAGGGATCTAATTCGGAGGATTCACTAAACCTCTTAATTAGTAACCAAAGCACATTCTCTATCGAAACTCTTAACCAAATTCGAGTTCATCCAAAAAATGACTAAGTCAAATTGAAAAACTTAAAACGAAACTGAAAACCAAGTCTTGATAGATAAAAGGTTTAAAGGCCTCCTCAGGCCGACAAAGGTTCAAAAGACCTTAACAGAAACAAAGGTTTAAAAGCCTCCTCAGGCTAAAAGTTTTAGAAATAAAAGAAACGAAAGCCCATTGGGCGGAAATCCTAGAAACACATGAAAGAGCCTCGGCTCTTAAACCTCCTTGTCATCCGAGCTCTTCTCAGCTCCCTTGTCAACAGGATCATCCTTCTCTTCAGGAACCTCTTCCTGCATCTCCTTGTCGCCATCTCCCGGGTGTTGGGCCCAAATATGACCCCCTAGCTAGTGATAGACAATAAGAAATGATAACGGACCGCGAAAGGCCATCATGAATTCAATCTTCAAAAACAGCTAAGTCAGATCCGGAGGCTGTGAGCTGGAGATGTTCTTCAGAGAGGTCAAGGAAAAGAGGCAGCTCGTTGACAAGTAAACAGGCGCATCACCCGGTCAAAGAGGTAGCTCGTGGACAAATAAATAGGCGCATGACCCGGTCAAAGGGGAGCTGTTACAAATCCCTCAAATCACGGAGGGGATCTCGGGAACCTGTTGGTAGCAACTGACGGAGCCTGGGGCTATTTAAAGAGAAAATCAATCAAGAAAAAGGGACGATTCAACTTCTTACGCAGAAGCTCTCAAAATACTTTACTTTCTTTGTAATCATCATAAACATCTTTGTAAACATATTCTTTTACCAAAAATCATTAATACAAATCGAAGTTCATTCAACAAGTTCTTATGGGATTCAGCCCACGATTACCTTTCCCAAATCCTTTCCTAAACTATAAACCTGACCTAAAATCAGGAGGTGAGTTTAATCCCTCACAATTGGCGCCGTCTGTGGGGAAAAAACAATGGAATCCCTTACTCCAACTTAAGGATGAATCCAGTCGATCAAACAACAAATTCATCTAACCGATGAACAGTATCCCGATGAACAGTACTCGGATGAACAGTATCTCGATGAACAGTATCTCGGTGAACAGTATCTCGCTGAACAGTATCTCGATGAACAGTATCCCGATGAACAATATCCCGATGAACAGTACTCGGATGAAGAGTACTCGGATGAACAGTATCTCGATGAACAGTATCTCGATGAACAGTGCTGGAGCAGCCAACACGAGAACCTCCAGTGGGATCGATCCAGGGCTCCCAGCCCTCGTTACCCCTCAGCACCAACCTGCTCCGAACCAGACGGAGGCTCAGCTCTCTGAGATCCGTCGCATGATGATGCAGCTGGTAGAAAAAGCTCAAGAAGGTGAGCGTACAATGCAACAGCTAGCCGCTCGGCAGCAACGATTCGAAGAGGTCACTAGATCTCTAACCGCAACAACCCAACCACCGCAACGTCAGGGCTCGGGAGTTACCTTCCGAGATCGAATAACTGACCCCTCGTTCCCTCGAGGACATCTAGACTTTTCTCTTGATAACACTGGTTCAGGAGAACAGGGACCTGCTTTCCAAACGCCTCGTGATAGGACATCGCCTGTGTTTAGTCCACCCCTCACCAGCGCTATGGGAAGCAACCTAGCATCAACTAGCTCTTTATCCGATCAGGTTACTGGTCGAAGTGCTCGCTTACCTCCTCCACCACCTAGCATTAGGTTGGGAGAAGGAGTATCCAATCCGTCCGGGGGCAGAATATCAGCTCCGACGTTTCAGGCCAGAAACTTAAACACGAACCCAGATGAAAGGACGGATGCTGATCCTTCAGCTCGCCACACAAACCCGACTCGTCAAAATAACCCAAGGGCCGGTGGGTAAGACAGCCCACCAAGCGACTGGGAGAATGATCGAACACGATTTCATCAGGGACCTGTCCGTCAGGTACCTAATGATGACCCGACTGTCCTTCCTTTAGAGGGACCTGAGGCTATTCGCAGATATATGGAGCGAACTCACGCAGCTCTCCAAAAATTGGGAGCTCAAGTCCACAAGGCAACGAGCTCAGCTCCCGAAATCGAGAGCTTGATTGAGGATACATGTGGAAGTCCATTCACTGACAGAATTGCCAGCTCTTACGTAAGAGATACCCGAAAAATTAAGATCCCCGAATACAACGGGACCTTGGACCCGTAGGCCTACCTAAGAGCCTTCCGGCTAGCTATCGTGAAGGCTCACTTCACGAAAGAAGAATGTGATGCAGGTTATTGCAGGACATTCGCCGAAAATCTGGTCGGAACAGCCCTCAAATGGTTCTCTGGTCTTGAACCAAATTCGATAGACAGTTTCGACCAGTTAAGTAATGCCTTCATGAAGCAATACTCGACTCACATCCTAAAAGCAAGCATCCGAGTCTGACCTCTGGAAAATTAAACAAGGAGTGAGAGACTCGCTACGAGCCTACATCGAAAAATTCAGAGCAGTGAGAACTAAGCTCTCGAACCCCAATGATCTAGTTGCCATCGAGGCTCTCAGGAGAGGTCTCTGGTATAAATCAGAACTTTTGTCGGAGCTAACGCTCAATCCTCCCCCAACTATCGACGATGCTCTTCATAGAGCCTCCAGATATGTTAACCTGGAAGAGGAAACAGCTGCACTGGATAAACTCCACAAAAAATCCCAGAGTCATTCGAAAAACGAAACCTCGGAAGCAAGAGGACCTCATAAAAAGGAGAACTCTCGAAATAATCAGACCCAGGGGGAACACTCCTATGCAATCTAGGAAGATAAGGAAGGAAAACCTGTCGCCGCAGCAAATAAAACCCCTTGGTAAAAAGGACATGATGAGAACAAACATTGCTCTTACCATGATCGGAAAGGGCACGCAACCGAGGAATGTTGGGACCTCCAACGACAACTAGCAGTTAAATTTGCTGCCAGAGAAATAAAGGGCTTGGACCTCAAGAAACCACAGCCCCACCAGAAAAGAGGTCCCAGAGATACCTCACCGAAACGAGAAATGTCTCCTGAAAAAGAGACCGATTCACCACCCCCAGCTCCTAAGAAAAGAGTCGACATGGTCCTCGGGAAGCTCCCCCAAGGAAAAAGCCTACAAGTTGAGGCCCTCCTGAGCAAACCGCTACCTCAATCGAGCCCCAGCTCAAGGGTAGACTACATCCTCGGAGGATCCGATATGTGTCAAGACTCCGTTAATTCTATTAAAACTCATGTACGGAAGGCTGTGTCTAACACTCAATCCAAGCCTCCTAACCCCGAGTCGAACACTAAGATCTCCTTTTGGGAAAGTAAGACGTCAAACCTTGACAGACCTCACGACGATGCTCCGTCACCTTGAACATCGTAGGGTACGAAGTACCCAAGCTCATGGTAGACACCGGGCACTTCGTCGACCTCATTTTCTATAACGCCCTAAAGGGGATGGAAATAGATGAGTACGAAATCGTCGACCAGAAAGCTAGCCTCATAGGCTTTTCCGAAGAAACAGCTACCTCATTGGGAACTATTAAGCTCCTAATTATAGCTGGCGGAATCATGAAAATGATGAATTTCGTAGTCATCGACAGACCTTCCCCGTTTCACGCGATCCTAGGAAGACCTTGGATCCGTAAGATGAAAGCAGTAGCTTCAACTTATCACCAATGTGTGAAATTCCCGACACCTGAAGGGATATCTACCGTGCATGGTAACCAAAAGATCTCCAGGATCTGTTACCTGGGAGGATTCGAAATTCTCAAAGAATCACTCCAATAGCAATTACAGATCCATGAGGGTCGTGAGATACAACAGAATATTCGAGGTCCCCCTAAGAACCTCACCGAGCAAGTTAGTATCGACGACTCAAATCCTAAAAGCAAGTGAGTATCGGATCCGAGCTACCTCTCGAGACTAAGAAGGATCTCATCGACTTTCTAAAAAGCAACGTCGGAACCTTTGCATGGACCACCAGTGACATGAAGGGTATAAACGCCGACGTCACTACTCACAAGCTTAATGTAGACCCCACTTTCAAACCGATCAAACAAAAGCGTCGCAAGCTAGGCCTAGAAAAGGCTCAAGCTGTTAACGACGAGGTTGACCGACTTACGAAAGCTGGGTCCATTCGTGAGGTCCATTACCCAGACTGGCTAGCTAATCCAGTAGTTGTAAAAAAGAAGAACGGGAAATGGAGAATCTGCATAGATTTCACCGACCTAAATAAAGCTTGTCCCAAAGACAGCTTCCCGTTACCTCACATCGATCGTTTGGTCGAGGCCACTGCTGGCCACCAGCTCCTGTCCTTCATGGATGCCTTTTCAGGGTAGAATCAAATCATGATGGATCCCGACGATCAAGAGAAAACCGAATTCATAACTGAACGAGGGACCTATTGCTATAAGGTCATGCCTTTCGGTTTAAAAAATGCAGGAGCTACCTATCAAAGGCTAGTGAATAAAATGTTCGCTGGCCAGCTCGGGAAAACCATGGAGGTCTATATTGATGATATGCTAGTCAAATCCTCAATTGGAGAAAACCACATTTCCCACATAAGGGAATGCTTCGATATCCTCAACAAATATGATATGAAGCTCAACCCTGCTAAGTGCACTTTTGGGGTACCTTCAAGCGAGTTTCTCGGCTACCTCGTAACCGAAAGAGGCATCGAAGCCAACCAGAAACAGATAGCTACCCTTCTGGAAATACCGTCACCTAAGACAACCAGAGAGGTACATAGATTGACTAGACGAATCGCAGCATTAAATCGATTCATATCCAGGTCCACCGATAAGTGCCTCCCATTCTACAAACTTCTAAAAAATAATAAGAAGTTCTTATGGGATGAATGTTGGGGTCAAAAACGGTTATCTCGAAATCACGGCTAAGTCTATTTGTCATACGAAAGTATAAGGAAGAAACGGGAGGTGATCTAAGTTTGGATAGGCTGAACGACAAGGAATCCGCCTTGAAACTTCAAAGAGCCCGTTCTCTCAAACCGTGAGGACCCAGAAAACGATCAGCATATCAAATCGAAGCCCTCGTCGAGACGCACGTGCTGGTCCGTAGCCGCCGGGCGGCTAGCCCCCGTGCTGGCCGTGGCCGCCGGCGGCTAGCGCCCGTGCTGGCCGTGGCCGCCGGGCGGCTAGCCCCGTGCTGGCCGTGGCCGCCGGCGGCTAGCGCCCATGCTGGCCGTGGCCGTCGGGCGGCTAGCCCCGTGCTGGCCGTGGCCGCCGGCGGCTAGCACCCGTGCTGGCCGTGGCCGCCGGCGGCTAGCGCTCGTGCTGGCCGTGGCCGCCGGGCGGCTAGCCCCGTGCTGGCCGTGGCCGCCGGCGGCTAGCACCCGTGCTGGCCGTGGCCGCCGGGCGGCTAGCCCCGTGCTGGCCGTGGTCGCCGGTGGCTAGCGCCCGTGCTGGCCATGGCCGCCGGGCGGCTAGCCCCGTGCTGGCTCGGGTCTTCGGATAACAATCTTTCGTACACGAATCCCAGTCTCCGGCCATCGGAAGTCTGTATTTCGAGTCTTTCCCAAGTCCTTGCAGGACGAATCATTGAGATTCCGCATACGAAACTCCGGTTCTTACTCCAATCTAGGACCGTCGGGAAAACTTCGGAAACTCGTAAGATATCGACAGGAAGGAAGATCTTAAATTCTTCGTACGAAACAGCGATGGTTATCTTAAGACACCCCTCGTCTCAACTCTACGAACGAATGAAGAACTTCCGGAGAAATCGTAGAAAACCACGGAAGTCCTGGAAACGGCCCGAAAGGGACCAAACATGATCGGACAGTCCGTTTACGATTATCTGAGATAGATACGACGATTTACGTTTATCTTTGCATAGCAAGATAAATGCTAAATTTCCGGAAGGATAAATGTCAAGTTTCCCGAAAATAAATGTCAAGTTTCCCGATGAAAGCCGACAAAAACGGAAAGAAGCCCGCCTTGCGGCCCAGGAGGAGAATAGACCGTCATAAGAAGGAGTATATAAAGGAGCTTTGGGAGAAGAAAAAAGGCAGAGCAAAAAATCATTAAGAGAGAGAGAAATCCAAGATTGGAGACCTAGAGAGCTCCTGTTAGGTTAAGAATTTAGAATTCAGGCGGTAGACTAGCAAGGTAGGACCTAGAACGTCCGGCCGCCTCTCGTTCTATTTTCATCTTATCCGCAGGCTCCTGTCTCTCTCGGAAGGATCTAACAATCCTTTTACTTAGAGTTCCGCTCATAGAAATCCTAGGCATTATTCTCGACATGCCCGTTTCTATGACTAACGCTCGTACTAGACAAACTCCGCCAGGCAGTTCGATCTCTTGTTCAAACCCTTCCAACTGAACTACGTCTGACTTGATCCTCGAAAGGGATACGTAGGCAGCCTTCCTTAAGGTCCAATCCCAAATCTCAATAAAACCTTTCCGCATTTATTTGATCACTTGTCGTTGGTTGTCGCAGAGAATCCGGACCTTCAGGGAAAGTTAGGTTTACTTAGCTTTCCTCCGTTTTACTTAATCAAAATCGACAGTGCGAATTTCGGTTCCCACAGTTTGGCGCTAGAAGGAGGGGGGTCGGATTCTCTTACTCAAAACCTACGATTGATAACAACAGCATGGCCACATCACCTGTCCGCAACATCGTGTCATTCGGGGATAGAGCAACGGCTGGTCAAGCCAAACCTCACAACGAACTCCTCGTTATCAGACTAACGATCCAGGACATCGACGTAGCGAGAATATTGGTCGACACCGGATGCTTGACAAATATTATATATAAAAACACCCTCGAGAGGATGGGAATCGACCTAAACGCTATCACGGACGATCCCATTCCGATAATCGGACTCTCAGGAAACATCACAATGACCCTCGGCTCAGTCGATCTCTCGGTCAGAGCCGGGAGCATCACGAAGACGGTGGAATTTTTGGTAGTCGACGGTCCAGCAGCATATAACGCGATCGTCGGGACTCCGTGGTTAAATTCCATGCGAGCGATCCCCTCGACTTTCCATCTGTGCCTCAAATTTCCAACCCTCTCCGGAGTGGAAACAATACAAGGAGATCGTAAAGCGCTGCAAGTCTGCTTGGCCACTGGGTTAAAACGGAAAACTCCGAGCCCGAAATTAAACCAAAAAAGTAAGCAACCCGCGAACCAGCATCGCAGGACCCTCCAGAAATCTTCTGGCAATCGCAAAGAGCTGAGGTCCTAGAAGGGAAACGTGAGCTCACTTGCGAACCGGTAATTTTGGTCTGCCTCGACGAGACTAACCCAGAGCGGTGCGTGGAGATTGGAGCCAATCTCCGCGATCCATTGAAAGCAGAACTCATCGCGTGTCTCAAGAAGAACCTTAACACGTTCGCTTGGACTGCGGAAGATATGCCGGGAATCGACATCAACATAACGAACACGAACACTCGTAAACCAAAGGAACCGAGCAGCCGAACCCGGCCTTGGCCGTAGCCGCCGGGCGGCTAGCACCCGTGCTGGCCGTGGCCGCCGGGCGGCTAGCCCCGTGCTGGCCATGGCCGCCGGCGGCTAGCGCCCGTGCTGGCCATGGCCGCCGGGCGGCTAGCCCCGTGCTGGCCGTGGCCGCCGGTGGCTAGCACCCGTGCTGGCCGTGGCCGCCGGGCGGCTAGCCCCGTGCTGGCCGTAGCCGCCGGCGGCTAGCGTCCGTGCTGGCCGTGGCCGCCGGGCAGCTAGCCCCGTGCTGGCTCGGGTCTTCGGACAACAATCTCTGGTACACAAGTCCCAGGCCCCGGCCGTCAGAAATCTGTACTTCAAGTCTTTCCCAAAGTCCTCGCAGGACGAATCATTGAGATTCCGCGTACGAAACTCCGGTTCTTACTCCAAGCTAAGACCGTCGGAAACACTTCGGAAACTCGTAAGATATCAACGGGAAGGAAGATCTTAAATTCTTCGTACGAAACAGCGATGGTTATCTTAAGACACCACTCATCTCAACTCTACGAACGAATGAAGAACTTCCGAAGAAATCGTAGAAACAACGGAAGTCCTAGAGACGGCCCGAAAGGGACCAAACGTGATCAGACAGTTCGTTTACGATTATCTAAGATAGACACGACGATTTACATTTATTCTTACGTAACAAGATAAATCCTAAGTTTCCCGAAGATTAATGTCAAGTTTCCCGATAAGTATGGAGGCCGACGAAAATCAGCGTTTCTAATGCTAAAATTCGATAATATTTTACGAAACACCTTTCGTAAAATAAATTCTCGAAAATATTTCACGAGACAGCTTTTGCATGATTAAACTCGACAACATTTTACAAAACAGTTTCCGTAAAATTAACTCGACAACATTTTGTGAAAAACTCTCGTTAGATAAAAGCTCAACAATATTTTACGAAACATCGTTCGTAAAGTATAACAAGATCGTAAGCTTCTTGACCTGGCCAGTTCGCTCATAGCTTGACAAAACAAGAAGCCCCACTCAAGTGACATCTTGCCATTCGTTTTCACTTGTCTACCCACCTTAGCCTTCTTCGAGTTTCGCCTACTTCTCCTCCCTTTGCTTCAACGATTCTGCAACGATTCTGCACTGTTCCTTCATGTTTCATCAAAAATCGATTCTCGATTCAGTATCAGACTTTTCGAAGACCTTTGACGATGAAACGGTAGAAGACAAAGAGGAACGGACATGAGGCAATCTCGAGTAATCAATGAGACTAAGGTACGTCCGACTTAGAAAATTTTATCAAAGTTTCGTTCTATTGTTCCTTGACTGTTTAGGCAGAACGCGCAAACCGATCTAATCTCTCGAAAAACCGAGAAATGATCGCCGCGCATCCTTGGCATACTCTTTCCGCTTCCGTGAGACTAATGGCACGACGGTGAGCTACAAAATTAACGAAATAACCTTCGGTAAAACTTCATGAGTAACCCGAAGCAACTTTCGCCAAAAAACGAAACCTAAAGTGGAAAATCATTTCGAAAAGCCATCACCCATAACTTGGAAAACTCCTCTATGATTGGCATGTCTATCTCGACGAACTCTATTCGCCCTCGGCCAACTACGTCTTTCCATAAAGCCCGAACATGCACTCGACATCGCCATTAAGGACAATCGTCAACTAAACACGATCTTAACGGTAACACAAAGGGTCATGGACTGGTCCTTTACCAACGACTTCCTTGGCTAAACGGCTGAAGTCAGCCTCCATGCCGATCCACAATACTTAGCGACCACCGCTCCAACCGTGTAACGGCTAAAAAAGACAATCCACGATTTGTCGTAAAACGTCAAACGGATATTATGCAAGCAGTTTGTCGTATAACCCAAAATCGGAAATCATACGATAACGAAACTCGATCCTAACAACCAAATGGTTAAACGGAAGATCTTAAACTTATCATCAAATCGATTAAGTTCTATACGCCCCATAAAACGCGGCACGAAAAGAAACGCTCGTAGCAAAGCTCCCAGAGCTATACGAGTCATTCTTACAAAAACAAATCTCAGAAGGCCAACACTTCACGAAACATAGTGAAGTTAGACGCTTCCCCCCCCTGGTAAAATTTACGCGACCCTTCGGTCCTAAATCCTCAACACAATTCGCCAACTACTAAACGGCTGCGACAGCGGATCCAGTATCCATAAAACGATTATCACATCCAGACACATGTCTCTCATCGCTTACACCTAAAATCGCTCGCTAAAAAGTAGCATACGGACCAAACGACAAAATCACAATCCGAAGTGACTACTCGGATTCTATCCTTAACACTTGACGAAAGTATAAATCAAATCATAAGCGAAAGCCCATAATCCTCTTATGGCATGAGAAAAATAAAATAGCAGCACTGTGAGACGTTGCTTCGTGCTCGGATAAACATTTTTCGATAACAAATTCATACGCCTTCAAAACGGCATCATTTCGTTGTTGCTGATCACAACAAACGAACTCTAACGTCCTAAACAGACAAGCCACCTAAGGGTAGGCTCTTTTACATCCGACAAGGATCCCATAGCGCGCTATACAAAAATCCAAATTTGGTTCAGCACTTCGTAAAGGAAGTAGCTCGATTCGTGCCCAGACAAATCATATAGCCGATACCACTTCGCGGATTTTAAAACGGTACGAATCAGGTTAAAATCACAAACAGGCAAAACGAAAGCCGATTTGTCATCGCACAGCCTCAGTCTGAGAGTAAACCTAGGTCTTGCCCTAAACCCAGCCTTGCTGGTATCTTAACATCTCATAGGCAAAGCGTCAACGACGCGAGATCCCAAAACTTGTCTCTTCACTTAAGTCTGTACGTTTTCACGAATTTTCGCGTAAATCGTAAACCGCAGGAAAATCTCGCTTTGTACAAACTACGGATACGGTGATCGTCAGGTAGGCAGGAATGAGACGACAACTCACACCCTGCCCCTCTAATTCGACAAACAGAAGTTCTAAACGCAAAATATTTTATAAACGCATACCGCGAGTTCAATACAACGCTCTAAAAAGGGCAGGGACTCAAAACCACCAACGGCCAGTCCCGAAATCATACATAATGGCCAACCAACGGCCGAAATGTAATCAAAATAAAAATCTCTAAAGGGATTGATAAACCTAGACGCTCCCCGGAGCATCACCTTCATCCTCAAAACTCACCCAAAGTAGGAACGGTCTCACCGTCGCCTCCATTGGTCGCACCACCGCTGCATGTCTCATATGCGCCGGCTTCGCGATCCTTGACTGCGTGGTCCTGGTCCTCCGAACCCTCCGAATGCAGGACAAGGGTGCACACGGATTTCAGACCAGCAAGAATCGAGTCGAAGTTGAGCAACGAACTCACGGTCTTCCCGACGTCACGTTCAAGATCGCCAATCAAAGGTGATGTGGATTTCCGCAATGAAATACTCTTAGCCAAAAATTTTTGATTTTCAACTCATAATCTTCCGCATCTTGCATGCTGGGGGGCTAACTGTTGGGGTCAAAAACGGTTATCTCGAACTCAACGGCTAAGTCTATTTGTCATACGAAAGTATAAGGAAGAAACGGGAGGTGATCTAAGTTTGGATAGGCTGAACGACAAGGAATCCGCCTTGAAACTTCAAAGAGCCCGTTCTCTCAAACCGTGAGGACCCAGAAAACGATCAACATATCAAATCGAAGCCCTCGTCGAGACACACGTGCTGGTCCGTAGCCGCCGGGCGGCTAGCCCCGTGCTGGCCGTGGCCGCCGGCGGCTAGCGCCCGTGCTGGCCGTGGCCGCCGGGCGGCTAGCCCCGTGCTGGCCGTGGCCGCCGGCGGCTAGCGCCCGTGCTGGCCATGGCCGCCAGGCGGCTAGCCCCGTGCTAGCTCGGGTCTTCGGATAACAATCTTTCGTACACGAATCCCAGTCCCCGGCCATCGGAAGTCTGTATTTCGAGTCTTTCCCAAGTCCTCGCAGGACGAATCATTGAGATTCCGCATACGAAACTCCGGTTCTTACTCCAATCTAGGACCGTCGGGAAAACTTCGGAAACTCGTAAGATATCGACAGGAAGGAAGATCTTAAATTCTTCGTACGAAACAGCGATGGTTATCTTAAGACACCCCTCGTCTCAACTCTACGAACGAATGAAGAACTTCCGGAGAAATCGTAGAAAACCACGGAAGTCCTGGAAACGGCCCGAAAGGGACCAAACACGATCGGACAGTCCGTTTACGATTATCTGAGATAGATACGACGATTTACGTTTATCTTTGCATAGCAAGATAAATGCTAAATTTCCGGAAGGATAAATGTCAAGTTTCCCGAAAATAAATGTCAAGTTTCCCGATGAAAGCCGACGAAAATGGAAAGAAGCCCGCCTTGCGGCCTAGGAGGAGAATAGACTGTCATAAGAAGGAGTATATAAAGGAGCTTTGGGAGAGGAAGAAAGGCCAGAGCAAAAAATCATTAAGAGAGAGAGAAATCCAAGATTGGAGACCTAGAGAGCTCCTGTTAGGTTAAGAATTTAGAATTCAGGCGGTAGACTAGCAAGGTAGGACCTAGAACGTCCGGCCGCCTCTCGTTCTATTTCATCTTATCCGCAGGCTCCTGTCTCTCTCGGAAGGATCTAACAATCTTTTTACTTAGAGTTCCGCTCATAGAAATCCTAGGCATTATTCTCGACATGCCCGTTTCTATGAATAACGCTCGTAATAGACGAACTCCGCCAGGCAGTTCGATCTCTTGTTCAAACCCTTCCAACTGAACTACGTCCGACTTGATCCTCGAAAGGGGTACGTAGGCAGCCTTCCTTAAGGTCCAGTCCCAAATCTCAATAAAACCTTTCCGCATTTATTTGATCACTTGTCGTTGGTTGTCGCAGAGAATCCGGACCTTCAGGGAAAGTTAGGTTTACTTAGCTTTCCTCCGTTTTACTTAATCAAATCGACAGTGCGAATTTCGGATCCCACAATGAAAAGTGCGAGGAAGCTTTCAAACCATTGAAAGCTTACTTCTCCGAACCTCCGATCCTGGCTAAACCAGTATGGGAGAACCGCTATATCTTTACCTTGCCGTATCAACCGCTGCAGTTAGTGGTGTGCTGGTACGAGAAGAGGAAAACGAGCAAAGACATGTCTATTATACCAGCAAGAGTCTGATAGACGCCGAAACTAGATACCCTACTATGGAAAAACTAGCTCTAGCTTTCGTAACAGCTGCCAGAAAATTGCGACCTTATTTCCAATCGCACTCAATCGTCGTAGTGACTTCACAACCATTGCGAACAATTTTGCACAGCCCTAGCCAATCATGACGATTAGCTAAATGGGCAATAGAGCTCAGTGAATACGATATCGAGTATAGACCTCGAGCAGCAGCAAAAGCTCAGGTCCTTGCCGATTTCATAATCGAGCTAGCTTCCGAACAACTAGACTTGGAAACGGAAGCTCCGAAGTGGAGTCTTTACATTGATGAGCCTCGCCAAGACAAGGTTCCGGCATCGGTCTAAGGCTGACCTCCTCAGCTGGAGAAACCATCCAACAATCCTACAGGTTCGGATTCAGCGCTTCTAATAACGAGGCTGAATACGAAGCATTAATTGCAGGATTAAAACTCGCCCTTAACCTCGGAATTCGAGAGCTGAACGCTTATAGTGATTCACAGCTAGTAGCTAGCCAGTTCCACGGCGAG